>NC_046662.1:133537183-133540048 GCF_010883055.1 Belonocnema kinseyi
TTTTTTTAACAAAAACGTGTAGTAATGCTAGCTTCAGGTGACTCTGGTATGCGAAACTCGGAAACTATTAGTGGTATCAAATTCTACTTTGCGCAGGAATTTAGTGCTAATTAAGTGCTAATATATTCTGGAAAAACTAAATTTTGAGCCCTGTAATTTTAATCAAAAACATGTAGTAATGCTAGCTTCAGGTGACTCTGGTATGTGAAACTCGGAAACTATTAGTGATATCAAATTCTCCTTTTCGCAGGAATTTAGTGCTAATTAAGTGCTCTGGATTTGTGCTATGCAAAAAATCCGGACAGTTTTTTTTTACCAAAAACGTGTGGTAATGCTGGCTTGAGGTAACTGGTGTTGTGAAACTCGGAAACTATTAGTGATATCAAATTCTCCTTTTCGCAGGAATTTAGTGCTAATTAAGTGCTCTGAAATTATGCCTTGCAAAAAATCCGGGCACTTTTTTTTACCAAAAACGTGTAGTAATGCTGGCTTCAGGTGACTCTGGTATGCGAAGCTCGGAACCTATTAGTGATATCAAATTCTCCTTTTCGTAGGAATTTAGTGCTAATTAAGTGCTCTGGATTTGTGCTATGCAAAAAATCCGGGCAGTTTTTTTTTACCAAAAACGTGTGGTAATGCTGGCTTGAGGTAACTGGTGTTGTGAAACTCGGAAACTATTAGTGATATCAGGATCTGCTTTACGCAGGAATATAGTGAATGTAAAAATTTTGTAATGACAAACGAGTTAAGTAAAGTAATTTAGATCAATAAGAGTGTTACTTTAAAAGGTAATGAGTCTGAAGTTCCCAACGTTTACAAAAAACGAAAAATAAAATATTTGAAAAGTCAAAATGTTTTAAACATTTATGACAGTATTATGTGCCAAAAGTCCCATCTTAAAGTTTCAGCCCTCTAGCGTATGTGGAACCCACCCCAAATCAACCCCTAGATATAATAAAATTCGTTAAAAATACACAATTTCGAAAAGTCAAAATGTTTTTAATGATTATTGCTGCATTTAGTGCCAAAAATGCCACCAAAAAGTTTCATCCCTATAGTGCATGTGAAACACACACCCCAAATCAACCCCCGCACACTATAAAATTCGTTAAAAATACACAATTTCGAAAAGTCAAAATGTTTTTAATGATTATCGCTGCATTTAGAGCCAAAAGTACCACAAAAAAGTTTCATCCCTCTAGTGCATGTGGAACACACCCCAAATCAACCCCTGCACAATATAAAATTCGTTAAAAATAGACAATTTCGAAAAGTCAAAATGTTTTAAATGATTATTTCTGCATTTAAAGCCAAAAATACCACAAAAAAGTTTCATCCCTCTAGTGCATGTGGAACACACCCCAAATCAACCCCTAGATATAATAAAATTCGTTAAAAATACACAATTTCGAAAAGTCAAAATGTTTTAATTGATTATCCCTGCATTTAGAGCCAAAAGTACCACAAAAAAGTTTCATCCCTCTAGTGTATGTGGAACACACCCCTAATCAACCCCTGCACAATATAAAATTCGTTAAAAATAGACAATTTCGAAAAGTCAAAATGTTTTAAATGATTATCCCTGTATTTAGAGTCAAAAAAACCACAAATAAGTTTCATCCCTCTAGTGCATGTGGAACCCACCTTAAATCAACAAGCATTTAGAGCCAAAACTACCACAAAATTTTCATCCCTCTAGTGCATGTGGAACACACCCCAAATCAACCCCTGCACACTATAAAATTCGTTAAAAATACACAATTTCGAAAAGTCAAAATGTTTTTAATGATTATCGCTGCATTTAGAGCCAAAACTACCACAAAATTTTCATCCCTCTAGTGCATGTGGAACACACCCCAAATCAACCCCTGCACAATATAAAATTCGTTAAAAATAGACAATTTCGAAAAGTCAAAATGTTTTAAATGATTATCCCTGCATTTAGAGCCAAAAGTACCACAAAAAAGTTTCATCCCTCTTGTGCATGTGGAACACACCCCAAATCAACCCCTGCACACTATAAAATTCGTTAAAAATACACAATTTCGAAAAGTCAAAATGTTTTTAATGATTATCGCTGCATTTAGAGCCAAAACTACCACAAAATTTTCATCCCTCTAGTGCATGTGGAACACACCCCAAATCAACCCCTGCACAATATAAAATTCGTTAAAAATAGACAATTTCGAAAACTCAAAATGTTTTAAATGATTATCCCTGCATTTAGAGCCAAAAGTACCACAAAAAAGTTTCATCCCTCTAGTGCATGTGGAACACACCCCAAATCAACCCCTAGATATAATAAAATTCGTTAAAAATACACAATTTCGAAAAGTCAAAATGTTTTTAATGATTATTGCTGCATTTAGTGCCAAAAATGCCACCAAAATGTTTCATCCCTATAGTGCATGTGGAACACACCCCAAATCAACCCCCGCACACTATAAAATTCGTTAAAAATACACAATTTCGAAAATTCAAAATGTTTTTAATGATTATCGCTGCATTTAGAGCCAAAACTACCACAAAATTTTCATCCCTCTACTGCATGTGGAACACACCCCAAATCAACCCCTGCACACTATAAAATTCGTTAAAAATACACAATTTCGAAAAGTCAAATTTATAGTGTGCAGGGTTGATTTGGGGTGTGTTCCACATGCACTAGAAGGATGAAACTTTTTTGTGGTACTTTGGGCTGTAAATGCAGGGATAATCATTAAAAACATTTTGACTTTTCGAAATTGTGTATTTTTAACGAACTTTATAGTGTGCAGGGGTTGATTTGGGGTGTGTTCCACATGCACTAGAGGGATGAAACTGTTGGTGGCATTTTCGGCACCAAATGCAGCAATAATCATGAAA
>NC_046662.1:133540148-133542891 GCF_010883055.1 Belonocnema kinseyi
ATCCATTGGAAACGAGGTATTTTGCAAAAAATCAACCTGTACGCAGATTTTTGTAGACTCTATTTAATTATCTAGCATCATCAACACAAACTGAACCTGTCATGATTAACTTTGAAAAAACTAAAAGCCACTTTTTTGTCCGTAAAAAGAAGCAAAAACTGCCAAATTTGAGGGATATTGCCTATTATAGGTAGGGCATTGTTCCTTTTTTTTAATCACAGAAAATTAAGTCTACTTTCAATCACCTGCGGAACACTTTTTCGTGCAGTAATTAGGTAATGGGGATTGTTCACTTTATCATAACTCGAAAACTATGAAAGATAGTGGAATACTATTACAAGAAAACGTCTTCACACAATGCAATGGGAATTATCCGTATATGCAAAATTAACTTTTTGAACTGTTAAAAAAAATCGCCGTTTGTCAGTCGGTCTGTTCCAGCATTTTTGATTAGTCAAAAGAGACCATTTTACGAAACTTTCTCATTATAAACATTAAAAGCAAGATTTTTTGGAACAATGTCTGAACGTAATGCCTGGACAAACTTTTAAGCTTTTTTTGTTTATTTTTTGTGTGTGCACTATTGCATACTTCCGGCTGTTTCATAGATTTTGAAACACCCTGTATAGGCTAATTTGAATTAGTGGTATACTTATCACTGGTTCAGATTTACAAAATAAAATAGGAAAAATGTTAAGAAAATGCCCTTTCATTTATAAAGGTCTATGATTTTAACGAAATTCACAAGCATAATGCCATTCAGATTTAAAAAATTTTGTTATTAGATTCTTGACAGCTTTTTTGCCGTTCTACTTTCTTATGGAGGAAGTTTTTAATGGTAACCGAAGGAAATAAAAATTGTTATTTTCTAAGGGAATAAGTTAAATTGTATCATACCGGTTTGACAAAAACGTTTTTTCTGATTATTTAGTTTTTTAAATTAAAAACGGGAATTATCCCAAAATGGTTAAAATTCTTATTAATACTTTTTCTTTCTGTGTCTAATAAACTGAATCGTCTTCTTTAGAAATCTGTTTAACAATTTTTATAAAGTCGAACTTTTTTTAAACTGTGGCGGTTTTCATGAAAATATTCAAATTAAATTTACTCAACCACCCATCATTTTTTCTCTCTTAATTTTTTTCAAGATTTGACCTGTTGTTAAGAGTAAATTCTATGGTAGTCTACCCTGTACCCAAGCGTCGGAGGAAGTAGAGCATTTTTTCCCTAGAGAACGAAAATTCGCGTTTCATACCAAAACGATACAAGGTATAAAAAACTCAAATAAACAAACAATACTGCTTCTCTAAAAAAGTTTAGAAAATATATTTTGACACTTTCTTCTATATTGAGTTAATTCCAGATTTTTTCGAAAATATGTACAGAATTCGTTGAAATTTATGTTTTTTCAACAATGCGATTTTATGGAGTCTTAAAAAACAAAGAATGACATAACAATTTCCACAACTTTTAAATGCAAATTTTTCCTTTGCAGTCGGTTTTTTTGGTATTATTCAGCGAAAATCAATAAATCCTTAACGATTTTATACATACTCTTGCAAATAACGCGAGATACAAAAAGAGTGTAGGAAACATTCTTCTAGAACTTTTTTAAAGAAATAATTTTGTTTCTTTCATTTTTTCCGTGTCTTGTATCGTTTTGTCAAGAAAAGTAAATCTTCATTTTCCGGACAAAAAAGATCTCCCCAAGGTGCGAGCATAGTACACACTATCATTGAATATTAGTGTTTTACAGGTTACCAGTCAGAAGTAACGCATTTTACCTTACTTTTTGGATAAAGAACGCGTTAAAAGTAACGCTAAAAAAGTAACGTGCCGTTTCATGACGATTGCTACATTAATAATATGTGAACTGTTTCTGCTATATACTATTATTAATTCTAAATTAAACAGTTTATACAGAGTTTCTTTTTCTTTTAATAAATCTAGGTCTTCAAACAGGTCATCACTTAAACGAAATACTTTATCTATGTATCTATGAGCGACGAAATATGTGTTTTTTTAGAGAAATTTAGACGACACGTATAATTTAGATTTCAGAACAAAAAATTTGCCACAAAATTACGGATATTTGAATCTTGACATTTATCTTTCAAAAAAGCACACTTTATGTCTTTAAAATTCCATATTTTTTGATCTTATTCAGAATCTCTATTTCAATATTGCAAAAAAAGGGGATTTTTTCTGGAAATCTTCTTTATTTTTTCCTTTATTTTTAGCAATATATTTTTTAATTTGTCAAAATTCAAATATTATTGGGTAATGATGTCTCAACGTGTCGGCGAACTTCTTCTCAAAAACATATTTCGTCTCTGACTTTAGAGTAATATAGAGCTTGGGTCGTTTGAAATGGTTCGATCCATAGACAAATCTCAATTAAAAGGCTTTTTTCATTTGTTCCATTAGGTAAAAAATTATAGGGGATTTTTTGCGCACATTTTTACTGTATATAAACATAAAAAAACGAAAACAAATATCCTATTCAAATTATCATTTTCCAAAGATGATTAAAACGAAATATTTCTTTTACTTTGTGCGTATTTGTTCATTCATTTGCAAAAAATTGTTTGTTTACTTATTTTTGAAGTGAGTATTCATATAGCGATTGAAAATATTTTTTAATTTAGAAAACGATTTATAAATACGTAATCTATTTCATTTATTTTCTCCATTTGGCCACTTTTTGAGTTCGGAAGTAAGTCAGTGGATTAAGACCTATACA
>NC_046662.1:133542991-133544676 GCF_010883055.1 Belonocnema kinseyi
GCCTTAGTTTTAAATGTCTGACCTCTCTTTTTCCCAATCGTCATAATTCATTTATAGCTGTAGAAAAAACTTCTAATGCCTGTTTAATATTTGTTAAACACATCCTTTACGGGGTTCACTCCACCTTTTTCTGAAAAAACTGCGCGCTCTCGATCATTGTCTCACTGAATGAGGGATATATATGAGGGATATTTTTGACACATCAAAAATGCTACAGATCAATTGCCAAACCCTGATTTTTTTTCAACAGTTCCAAAAATTAATTTTGCATATACAGGTAATTTTCATTGCATTTTAGAGCAAAATATCCTACTAGAAAAAGAAAGAAGACACAATTAGGAAAAAATTTTGTAAGTATAATAATCCGCTATATCTTTCATATGTTTCGAGTTTTAATATATTGAAAAATCCTCACTTTGTTGGATTTTCAGTGAAAAATCTCTTAAGTTTCTAAAAACACGATGTAGCTTCGCATCTAATTACTGCACGGCAGTGTTCCACAAGTCAGTGAAATTAGACTCAATTTGCTGTGATTACAAAATAAAGAACAATGCCCTACCTATAACAGATCATAAGTTATGATCCATCAAAGTTTTTGTGGGCTACAAAGTGGAGTTTAGTTTTTTTCAAATTTAATCGTGTCAGGTTCACTTTCCGCTGATAATGCCATATGATAAAATAGAATTTACAAAAATCTTCGTACATCAAAAAAAGTCTTAGTTATATTATTTTGAGAATTGGAAGGTTTCGAAAATTCCATGCACTCTTCCTGCATACAGACACCTGAGCGTATCGTAAAGTAGAACTTGGGTCATATTTCAACATTTGTATCCAAAATAACTATATATAATTAATTTATTATGCATAATACGTCTTTTGTCATTACTAAATAAATATATGCTTATAAAAAAAGCTTGCCATTACCACTTATGATTACTTGTTGGCTATTTTGAAGAATTTTTGTGACAAAAAAGTAATTATAACTGATTGAAAATGCGTGATATATGATTTCTTTATCCATAAGCAAATATTTTTATTCATAATTGTTTATACAAAATCTTGTCATAGCCACTATTGAATACTTTTTGAGTACCTTTGTCGGAAAAAAGTAATTGTAAATGATTAAAACTGTAATGGATTTTTGGTTTATCAATAAACAATTCGTTTTTAATAATTGCTTGTCAAAATATCTTCTAATGAATGCCCTTCTTGCATTTAATTTCATAAATACTTTCAAAACAATTCTAATTTGCAGTGATTTCTGTAAATTGAACATACATGCTTTTACCATTTTCGCGAATTAAAAATAAGGAAGTATTAAATGTGATTCATTATTTAAAAAATAAATAAGTATTTGAATCAATTGTTTGTATCTAAAAACTCTTTACGCAATTTCATAAAATAGTTCAATACGTTAAAATTAAGTTATTGAAAAATAAGTGGTAAAACAATTAATGGAATAATGAATTATTTATTGAATTTATTAATTGAATGAATTACGGACTACATGCATGGGCTTTAAATTCGTTCCCATTTTTTTCTAAATAAACATGCATTCGTACGACACTCAAGAGATCAAGTGCTTATAAAAGATAAGCTTAATAGATTTCCAAGCTTGGTAAAATTTTCTGGAGTGACTGTAATTTTATGACCTGTGAAGACAGATAAGTATGGAATAAATGGTA
>NC_046662.1:133544776-133547643 GCF_010883055.1 Belonocnema kinseyi
CCTTAAGTTTCTGTTATATTACTTCGAAACAAATTAAAAGAAAATTAGTGATTCGCGAAACCCAGATAAATAGCTTTCTTGAAAGTTTGTAAGTAAGCCTAAAATAAGATAACAGCATTACCAACACGAAAAGCTACTATCTTCTGTTCTTCTCAGAATGTTTGTTATATTAATTGTCAAAAAAGTAACAAAGAAACTAATAATTGAGGAAAAACACCAAAAAGTATTTTCTTTTAATTGGCTGGCAAGGTTAAAACAATACGATACTTTTCCTACTTATAAAAATAGTGCTTTTTGTTGAAAAGTCACCCTTTTCTGCCTAGAAAAGGTTTCTTTTCGATTACAAGTTAGATAGCGGAAATTCTGAGAGAAACTGAAAAAAGTAACTTTTTTGTTGATGCATAAATTATTTTATGTTAACTTTGCTTAAAAATTGTCAAGAAAGCAATTTTGCTGGGTTTCTCTAATCTTTTTTTCTGTTACTTTTATTACTACACTGTTAAAAATTTCTGCTAGAAACTTCCACTACATGTATTGGAAATTTATTTCTGAAACGTAAGGTAACGCTACAATACATAATGTTGTAGTTTTCAAATTCTGGCATCAGTATGGTACCACACATGTACTGAAATTTTTTAATAAAAGTCCAGTAGCCAGTAACACTTTTGTATCATATTTGTGGCTGGATATCTCGACACCAGTTAAAGCGAACAATAAACAAAAAATAAACAGTGTAAATCATTTCTCAGAAAACTTGTTCCTGACAAAAGAATATTTCTGACGGAGCCAAAACCTTTGTTAATATGTAGCATATAACGCGCGTATTTATGGAATACAAGGAATCCGAGGATTCCAAGGAATTCACGGCATGCACGGAATACGAGGAATCATGCAATTCAAGGAATTTCAAGAATCTAAAGAATTCGCGAAACTCAAGGAATTCATAGATTTCATGTAATTTATAGAATTTACGGTATTCAAGCAATTCAAGGAACTCAACTAATTCATGAAATTGAAGGGAATCAGGGAATTCATAAAATTCAATGAATTAATGAAATTTAAGGAATTCATGAAATCCAGTGAGTTAATGAAATTCAAGGAATTCATGAAAATCAATAAGTTAAGGAAATTCAATGAAATCACTGACTTCACTTACTGTATGGAATTCATGGACCTCCACGAATTCTTTGAATTCCTTCAATTCCTAGAATTCCGCGAATTACATGAATCCCATGACTTCCTTGAATTCCTTGAGTTCCATGAATTTCAAAAATTAAGCGTATTCCGTGAATTCGGTATATTTCATCAATTTTTTTAATTCCATAAATTCCATGAATTCCACAAATCCAGTGAATTCCGTGATTGCAGTGAATACCGTAATTGTAGTGAATTATTTGAATTCTATCAGTTCCGGGAATTCCATACATTCCGTGAATTCCGCGAATTCCATTAATTCCGTAAATTTAATAAATTCCGTAAATTTCGCGAATTCCGTTAATTTCATCAATTCTGCGAATTCCATGATTTTCATAAATCCCGTGAATTGCATAAATTTCTTGAGTTCCTTGAATTCCATTAATTACGTTCCTTCTGTGAATTCCTTGAATTCCATTAATTCCCTTTTTTCCTCGTGCACAATTTTGATCTTATAAACGCTCTAATAAATGTATTGAAATGCTGGACGGTAACTTCACGATTTACGTCACTTACAATAATAATATTAAATATTTTATTTTCAAAAACTGGGGAATGATAGCGAACATGCTAACGGACGTCCCCGTGCACTTTTTGTGGGTTAATTTAAAAAAAATTATTTTTGCTAAATTTGATGTGTGTGCATTTTGAGGTCATGTATGTTACGATTTTCTCCCATCATTATTCTTGAGTGGTACCGACAGCATCGGTACGACATAGCCTACAATGTAGTAATGACAGAGCTGAAGAACGATCCTAACCTCAACATAGTGAACATACATTAAATTCTTATTTAGCAAAATAATTTTTTTTTATTATCCCTCAAAAAAGAGTCCGAGAGTATTAAAAACTATGTAACAGAAATTTGGAGGGGAATAAAAAACTGTAAATTCTTTGTTGGTAAAAGTGTTATCTCATGTTAGGGTTTCTTACAAAGTTTCCAGAAGTTTTTTTTCTTTGTTTCGTGAGTTTTCAAGCTTCTGTTGCTTTTGTGACAAGTTATTTAAAAGAAATTCTTCAAGAAACATTGTTTTGTTAGATTGATATTATTAATAAATGTTAGGAAGAAGCATTTAGATGTTTAAAAAGTTTTGGAGGTTTAAACTATATGTTTTGCAACAAACAACAGAAAAACCACAACTGGACGGGGAATTGCTTAGTGCGGGAGGTCAAGTGTATCGCAAGAAACGCCACACTATCTTAAACCTGAGACACGTAAAAATGGTAATTTAAGCTCGCTCCTCATTGGTTGATTAGGTCCAAGTTTCAAGCTTTTTTGTGACCAAAGTAAGCTTTAGGAAATATTTTTGCTGTAGGCCTTTTTTTCTCATTTTGTCGTGTACTGTCACATGTTTTTGGCTATTTCATAGGTGGTGGAAAACCCTGTATAGACGCTGGAAAATCAATAAAATGTAACGGTTAATTGGTGAAATTGCAATGATAAACAGTTCAATTTCACTGATTTAGTAGCGTGTATACGCTGATTTGAATTAGAGTTATATTTTTTGCTGACTGTTGCTGATTCATATTTAGAGTATCAAAACATAGTAAATGTATGAGTTTTTTTCCATTTCTTGTATTTAGCCTATTTTCAGCTCCCTTTTAAAGTCACCATCTAATTTTACAAATGTACTATCTTCTAGGACACTGTAGATGTGGAAGCAAAATAAAGG
>NC_046662.1:133547743-133549274 GCF_010883055.1 Belonocnema kinseyi
ATTCGGGAGATGAAAAAGAACCAGCTGATTTATTTAGTTCCGAGGTGCTTCTCAAGTGCAAGTCGGAACATAAGCTTTCACAGTATTTGGATCCAGATCCTACACGAGCAGTCGCGAGAATGAAAGCTGAAGTGATGCCAAACGAAATCCGGTGCACCACATCCTAAGGAAATAATTTGCGACTCCTCAAAAGCCATTATGTTGGCTATTTTATTTGTCTTTACCGGTTCCAGAACTATCGAAGAGTACTGCAACGCTTGTGACGAAGAGGTCATGCCAACATGCTTCGTCAGAATTGATGCGGCACACTTCATTAAACCTTATATGTCATTGACGAAACCTTTCAAATCAAAAAAAGTTAAGATATTTTACAAAGCCGCAATGGGATTACTGATTGGAGCTCGCGAAAAAGAAATAGCGACCGAAATAGCCAAAGCTATTTTGTTATCAGCCAGATGTGAAGATGACGGCAATGACACACAGTGTTACGAAAAACGGCAGTGGGTTACAAAGAGGCTCAATCCTTTACAAGAAGATTTAGAGGAAGAAAATGATGCTGACAACCAAGACGATGAAAACAAAAGTCCATTAAATGACTCCATTTTTAAGGAATACAATTTTCAAAATAAGTGGTATAAGTGGGCCAAAGACATAGACAGACACGTGGAAGAAATTGCAAGAAAAGAAAACTATGATGAGCACGTTAATGCCTATAAATGCGCGGAAATTGCGGAAAAGTTAATCAATGATTTAAGGTGGATTAATTTATGGTCTAACATTTGCATTGCCAAATTTGGATACGGACGTGATGCGGCCTCTAGTTCACCTGTAGAGAGTGAGTTTAAAAACATCAAACACCCTCTAATGGAAGGTCAGTCGGCTCGTCTCCGACCGGACGAATTTGTCGACCTCCACGTAAATAGTTGGCTTAAGGGGCGCATGAACATGCTTGGAGCAAAGTAGGACGCACTCCTTTTTAAAGATAAGAATTTTTTAGACGAAATTTCAGTACACAATGAAAGTTCTTTAACTTCAGAAAAAGATATTTCTTCACAAAATTCCAGAAAATCTCCTGTGAATGAATTTCCTGAACAGGAAGATCAACAACATCCTTTTAAATGCCTAAAACCGCAGAATCCTCTGGATGAAGAAGAAAAATCAGACAGATCTCTTTTTGATTCCAAGTCTCAATACACGTCACTGTCTCCAGCAGTTTCAAATGACACATTGGAATTTGTAGATATCTGTAAAATTTTCGGTGCGCTAGTTATTCAAACGTCAGCATCCTCGGTTCACAGCGAAGATGAAGTCTTGTGTTCCAAGTGCAAAACAATAGATAGCGTACCTATAATTCTGGGATCAAGATCTGTAGAAAACTGGGGAGGTTTGATTGTTGGACAGAAAAGTTTAGTGAAGAAAAAGTCTAGAAAAAAGAAAATCAAGGTTGATTCCCAGACAAAAAGCAAAGGGAATCTTAAAAAAGAAGAATCACAGAGAACGAAGAGCGGAAAAGGGTCTAAATACCTAGATA
>NC_046662.1:133549374-133553772 GCF_010883055.1 Belonocnema kinseyi
GGGAAAAAAATTATTTCCAAGTTTAAGCCAAATCGATTAATGTTAAGACGTACTCACTCTTCTGGCTTTAAACTAAGCTTTCGGGGGATATTAAAATTGATTATGGAGTCTCTAACGTCTAATTTTTCCTACATGACTAAATTGTGACAACCTACACCTCAACCCTTATCGAGTCCAAAATCTGTTCCAAACACTCCATAACGATCTACTGGGTATGTTTTTAGTATGATTGAAAATGTATTTTCTTATTACATTATAGGCCCACTTTGCATTGCGGAACTGGAAGACTTCTACAGTCCCGTCTATCTTGAAAATCTTCCTAAAACTTTCCAGGATTCAGTTGGAAGTGGAACTCCAGACAAATTTATACTTCTGGGAGCCGTTAGCTACCACGGATCTCTGGAACAAAACTCAAATAATGTGGCACACTATACGGCCATCTGTCTCAGACAAAACTCGTGGTACGAATATGATGATCTCAAGGATGAAAAGCAAGAAAAAGTTAAGCTGAGAGAAAAATATTATATTGGAGCCTTAATATAAGCTAAAGTCAGCAAATAAATATTTATTTTAAAGTTTTATGTTCTTGTCTCAACTTCTTTAATCGGACCATTAAATGATGTATTCCTCATCCATCTCTTTAAATCAATCTGTTATTTTAACTTAGGGGCCATTCAAAACATTCATAATTCTTTCCTAGGCTTTTCTGGACTAATAATTTTTCACCGGCCCCCACATATCCCACACACACACATATGTGTAAAGAGATAAATATTTCCTTTTTGGTGTAAAAAAACTACGACGGACAAGATTAATATTTTTTATTTCCAGTTTTTGCCACCCTGTTTAAAAAATAAATATTTAGTACTATTCGAAAGCTGCTTGCTTAAATGAAATGAAACACACGTACAGAAGCATATATACAGGTTCAAAAATAAAATACCGACTATTAAAAAACAGCTATACAAATTTCCGACAAATAAGTAACAATTAGTTATGTTATTTCTAAAGTTTCATAAACGAGACTCACAAATCAATGGCACTTAATTAAAGCTAAATTCCTGGGCAAAGCAGATCTTGATATCACTAATAGTTTCCGAGTTCCGCATACCAGAGTCACCTGAAGCTAGCATTACTACATGTTTTCTATCAAAATTACCGGGCACAAAATTCAGTTTTTGTAGAATACATTAGCACTTAATTAGCACTAAATTTCTGCGCAAAGCAGATCTTGATATCACTAATAGTTTCCGAGTTTCGCATTCCAGAGTCACCTGAAGCTAGCATTACTACATGTTTTTTATCAAAATTACCGGGCACAAAATTTAGTTTTTGTAGAATATATTAGCACTTAATTAGCACTAAACTTCTGCGCAAAGGAGAATTTGATACCACTAATAGTTTCCGAGTTTCGGATACCAGAGTCACCTGAAGCCAGCATTACTACACGTTTTTGGTAAAAAAAATGCCCGGATTTTTTGCAAGGCATAAATCCAGAGCACTTAATTAGCACTAAATTCCTGCGCAAAGGAGAATTCGATACCACTAATATTTTCCGAGTTCCGCATACCAGAGTCACATGAAGCCAGCACTTATACACGTTTTTGGTAAAAAAAAGTGCCTTGATTTTTTGCAAGAAGTTGATTTTTTGCAAGGCATAAATCCAGAGCACTTAATTAGCACCAAATTCCTGCGCAAAGCAGATCTTGATATCACTAATAGTTTCCGTGTTTCACATAGCAGAGTTACCTGAAGCCTGCATTACTACATGTTTTTGATCAAAATTACCGGGCACAAAATTTAGTGTTTGCAGAATATATTATCACTTAATTAGCACTAAATTCCTGCGCAAAGGTGATCTTGATATCACTAATAGTTTCCGAGTTTCGCATACCAGAGTCACCTGAAGCTAGCATTACTACATGTTTTTGATCAAAATTACCGGGCACAAAATTCAGTTTTTGCAGAATATATTATCACTTAATTAGCACTAAATTCCTGCTCAAAGCTGATCTTGATATCACTAATAGTTTGCGAGTTTCGCATACCAGAGTCACCTGAAGCCAACACTTCTACACGTTGTTGGTAAAAAAAAGTGCCCGGATTTTTTGCAAAGCATAAATCCAGAGCATTTAATTAGGACTAAATTCCTGCGCAAAGCTGATCTTGATTCCACTAATAGTTTCCGAGTTTCACATAGCAGAGTTACCTGAAGCCAGCATTAATACATGTTTTTGATCAAAATTACCGGGCACAAAATTTAGTGTTTGCAGAATATATTATCACTTAATTAGCACTAAATTCCTGCGCAAAGCTGATCTTCATATCACTAATAGTTTCCGAGTTTCGCATACCAGAGTCACCTGAAGCTAGCATTAGTACATGTTTTTTATCAAAATTACTGGGCACAAAATTCAGTTTTTGTAGAATATATTAGCACTTAATTAGCACTAAATTCCTGCGCAAAGCAGATCTTGATATCACTGATAGTTTCTGAGTTTCACAATACCAGTCACCTGAAGCTAGCACTACCACACGTTTTTGGTAAAAAAAAAAGTGCCCAGATTTTTTGCAAGGCATAAATCCAGAGCACTTAATTAGCACTGAATTCCTGCGCAAAGCAGATCTTGATATCACTAATAGTTTCCGTGTTTCACATAGCAGAGTCAACTGAAGCTAGCATTAGTACATGTTTTTTATCAAAATTACCGGGCACAAAATTCAGTTTTTGTAGAATATATTAGCACCTAATTAGCACTAAATTGCTGCGCAAAGCTGATCTTGATATCACTAATAGTTTCCGAGTTCCGCATACCAAAGTCACCTGAAGCTAGCATTAGTATATGTTTTTTATCAAAATTACCGGGCACAAAATTCAGTTTTTTTAGAATACATTAGCACTTAATTAGCACTAAATTCCTGCGCAAAGCAAATCTTGATATCACTAATAGTTTCCGTGTTTCACATAGCAGGGTTACCTGAAGCCAGCATTACTACTTGTTTTTGCTCAAAATTACCGGGCACATAATTTAGTTTTTGCGGAATATGTTAGCACTTAATTAGCACTAAATTCCTACGCAAAAGAGAATTTGATACCACTTCTTGATACTAAACACTTAAATAGCACTAAATTCCTGCGCAAAGCAGATCTTGATATCAGTAATAGTTTCCGAGTTTCGCATATCAGAGTCACCTGAAGCTAGCATTAGTACATGTTTTTTTATCAAAATTACCGGGCACAAATTTCAGTTTTTGTAGAATACATTAGCACTTAATTAGCACTAAATTCCTGCACAAAGCAGATCTTGATATCACTAATAGTTTCTGAGTTTCACAATACCAGTCACCTGAAGCTAGCACTACCACACGTTTTTGGTAAAAAAAAAAGTGCCCGAATTTTTGGCAAAGCATAAATCCAGAGCATTTAATTAGGACTAAATTCCTGCGCAAAGCTGATCTTGATTCCACTAATAGTTTCCGAGTTTCGCATGCCAGAGTCACCTGAAGGTAGCATTACTACATGTTTTTGATCAAAATTACCGGGCACAAAGTTTAATTTTTGCAGAATATATTAGCACTTAATTAGCACTAAATTCCTACGCAAAGCAGATCTTGATATCACTAATAGTTTCTGAGTTTCACAATACCAGTCACCTGAAGCTAGCATTACCACACGTTTTTGGTAAAAAAAAAGTGCCCGGATTTTTTGCAAAGCATAAATCCAGAGCACTTAATTAGCACTAAATTCCTGCGCAAAGGAGAATTTAATACCACTAATAGTTTCCGAGTTTCGCATACCAGAGTCACCTGAAACTAGCATTACTACACGTTTTTGTTTTTCAAAAAAGTGCCGGATTTTTTGCAAAGCATAAATCCAGAGCATTTAATTAGGACTAAATTCCTGCGCAAAGCTGATCTTGATTCCACTAATAGTTTCCGAGTCTCGCATACCAGAGTCACCTGAAGGTAGCATTACTACATGTTTTTGATCAAAATTACCGGGGACAAAATTTAGTTTTCGCAGAATATATTAGCACTTAAATAGCACTAAATTCCGGCGCAAAGAAGATCTTGGTATCAGTAATAGTTTCCGAGTTTCGCATACCAGAGTCACCTGAAGCCAGCACTACTACACGTTTTTGGTAAAAAAAAAAGTGCCCGGAAGCAAGGCATAAATCCAGAGCACTTAATTAGCACTAAATTCCTGCGCAAAGGAGAATTTAATACCACTAATAGTTTCCGAGTTTCGCATACCAGAGTCACCTGAAGCTAGCATTACTACACGTTTTTGTTTGTAAAAAAAGTGCCCGGATTTTTTGCAAAGCATAAATCCAGAGCATTTAATTAGGACTAAATTCCTGCGCAAAGCTGATCTTGATTCCACTAATAGTTTCCGAG
>NC_046662.1:133553872-133559484 GCF_010883055.1 Belonocnema kinseyi
TAGTGTTTATTTAGTGCTAATTTATGCTTCACAAAAAAAATTTGTGCCCGGTAATTTTGGCCAAAAACATGTAGTAATGCTAGCTTCAGCTGAAGCAACAACTCCGGTATGCGAAACTTGGAAACTATTAATGGTATCAAATTCTCCTTTGCGCAGGAATTTAGTGCTAATTAAGTGCTCTGGATTTATGCCTTGCAAAAAATCCGGGCATTTTTTTTACCAAAAACGTGTAGTAATGCTGGCTTCAGGTGACTCTGGTATGCGAAACTCGGAAACTATTAGTGGTATCAAGATCTGCTTTGTGCAGGAATTTAGTGCTAATTAAGTGCTAATACATTCTGGAAAAACTAAAATTTATGCCCGGTAATTTTGATCAAAAACATGTAGTAATGCTAGCTTTAGGTGACTCTGGCATGCGAAACTCGGAAACTATTAATGGTATCAAGATCAGTTTTGCGCAGGAATTTAGTGCTCATTAAGTGCTCTGGATTTATTCCTTGCAGAAAATCCGGGCACTTATTTTTAACCAAAAGCGTGTAGTAATGCTGGCTTCAGATGACTCTGGTTTGCGAAACTCGGAAACTATTAGTGGTATGAAATTCTCTTTGCGCTGGAATTTAGTGCTAATTAAGTGCTCTGGATTTGTGCTATTCAAAAAATCCGGGCAATTTTAGTTTCACCAAAAACGTGTGGTAATCCTGGCTTCAGATGACTGGTGTTGTGACACTCGGAAACTATTAGCGGTATCAAGATCTACTTTGCGCCGGAATTTAGTGCTAATTAAATGCTAATATATTCTGCAAAAACTAAATTTTGTGCCCGGTAATTTTGAGCAAAAACATGTAGTAATGCTGCTCTCAGGTAACCCTGCTATGTGAAACACGGAAACCATTAGTGATATCAAGATCTGCTTTGCGCAGGAATTCAGTGCTATTTAAATGCTCTATATTTGTGCTATGTCGCATGAAGCCAGCATTACTACATGTTTTTGCTCAAAATTGCCGGGCACAAAATTTAGTTTTTGCAGAATATATTAGCATTTAATTAGCACTAAATTCCTGCGCAAAGCAGATCTTGATATCACTAATAGTTTCCGAGTTTCACAACACCAGAGTCACCTGAAGTCACCATTACTACATGTTTTTGATCAAAATTACCAGGCACAAAATTTAGTTTTTGCAGAATATATTAGGACTTAATTAGCACTAAATTCCTGTGCAAAGGAGAATTTGATACTACTAATAGTTTCCGAGTTTTGCATACCAGAGTCACCTGAATCCAGCATTACTACACGTTTTTGATAATAAAAGTAATAAAAGTGCCCGGATTTTTTGCAAGGTATAAATCCAGAGCACTTAATTAGCACTAAATTCCTGCGCAAAGCTGATCTTGATACCACTAATATTTTCCGAGTTTCACGACATGAGACACCTAAAGCCAGCATTACTACATGTTTTTGGCCAAAATTACCGGGTACAACATTTTTTTCTGCAGCATAAATTAGCACTAAATAAGCACAAAATTATGGCATAGTGCCCACATCAATATGACAATGTTGTAATTCCAGCTTCCGGGACCTAGATAAATTTCAAAGTTTGAAAAAAGATTTCATAATACTCACAAAAATATTATCTTGTGACAAAAAGATGTTGCTTGACGTAAATGGAATTTCCTTTTAAATTTTGAGGTTGAGAGGATTTTCATTTGTCTCAACAGGAATCCTCTTTCAGCAAAAAATGTCCTTATGTGATTAGCCTCAAATGTGATTGTGATATGTGATTAGCTTTCAAATATTTCGCCAAGATTTTTAGAGAATTCGCATAGATTTTACAAAGATTTGAATGATTTCCAAAATATTTTACAATTATTTCAAATATTTTGCAAAGATTGCAGATAGATTTTTCAAAGATTTCTATTATTTCACAAAGACTTCCGATAGATTTCAAAGACTGAACAAAGCCTTCAGTGATTTCCTAATGATTGGACAATGATTTTTGATATATTTAAAAGACTTCACAAGGACTTCAATCATTTCACAAATATTTCGTTAAGTTCATAAACTTTACAGAACTTTTCAAAAATGTTTCAAATATTTCGCAAAGATTTTTAAAGAATTCGCAAAGATTTTTAAAGAATTCCCGAAGATTTAAAAGATTTTAATAATTTCCGAAAGCTTTCATAAAGATTTAAATACTTTCACAAATATTAACAAATATTTCACAAAGATTTCACAAAGGTTGCAGTAATATCTCAAAGATTTTATAAAGATTTGAAAAAGATTTCAAATATTGTGCACAGATTTCAGATAGATTAGAAAGATTTTAAAAAGATGTCCATTATTTCAAAAAGATTGTAGATAGATTTCAAAGATCGAACAAAGCAAGAAAGAATTGAAAGATTTCCAGTTCCGAAGATCCGATGAATTTACACGGAGAGACTTTCTATATCAATATTTTATTAATTCTATATGTATAATTAAAATACAATATAAGAATTTAGGGATAATCGGGGTAGTGCTATAAAGATTCCTACTATAATAAGAGATTATGGTATTTCTTTATGTATTATTATAAACATAAGCGAACAAAAATTAGTATTCACGTTTAGAAAAAATCTTATTTACTATTTGAAAATGGTAAGTGTGAAAAACTGATAAGGGTCAATAAAAAGTTTTGTAAAAATATCGTCAAAAGTAAGAATTTTACGTAACATAAGTTGTAAAAAATGTACGAAATTTTAGCATTCCTAAATAAGAATGTGTAACAAAATGAGTGCCGCTAGTAATATCTGTAACCAGGATTTGGGAGAATTCTAAAAGACTATACTAAAAACGCCCGAAGGCTTCCGAGCTATTCCGTCAATAGCCGAGCTCGCGACAATCACACTGACCGACTTGTACTGGACTCATGACTTGGGATTCCCCGCCAAATCTCTTCAATGATGCGTCTGTTTGTAGTACAAAAATACTCGTAACTAGTGAAATTTAAATTAAAGTTTAAACCAATTTTAATTTGGAATTTTTTTATTTAAACTTTCAATAATTTAAACATATAAAATAGAAGCTTTTAGCACTTTTCAATCGAAAATTTTTAATTAAGTGTAATTAAACTGCAAAACTTAAGCCTTCACACCTGGATAAATCGAATTGTTTAAAGATCTCTGGTTAAAAAATATGAATTCGCGCTATCGTCTTGAATTAATTAAATTAAAACTAATCCTCAATTTCAACTCGCATTAATAAAAATCTGAAGAAATAAAACATGTCCCTCTTCCAACTCAATAAAAACGTAATAAAAAAAAAGTTTATTTGGAAAATATAGATTGCAATGAATTTAGTCAATTAAAAGACGATTTCTTTCAAAAAACAGCAAAGATATCATCTAACTATATCAAAAAATGAATGCCTCTTCCTATTTCGAAAAACTTTAAAAAACAAATTCCCTTCCTTCTACAGTTGTATAACAACCGTAACAATAAAAAAAACTATTTTAAGTTAAGAAAAAATTGAAAATCAACACTTCCTCTTCTCCGACTCAATAAAAATAAATATTGTTTAATTATCCTCTTCTAATTTATAAAAAAACGAAAATAAAAAATTCTTTCTTCAAACACCATAAAAATCTTGGAAAAAAATTGCCTCTTCCAATAAAAAAACTGTATCCTCTTCTAATTCAGACAAAAAAAAACGAAAATAAACAATTCTTTTCTCAAACACAATAAAAATGTTAATAATAAAAAATTGACCTCTTGAAATTAAAAAAACAATATCTCTTTCAACTCAATAAAAACATTAAAAATATAAAATTTACTGCCAATTGAACCAAAATTACAATTATATCATTTCAAGGTTGATAAAAATGTTAAAAATACAATACTTCACATTTCTCCACACATTAAAATGTAAACCTAAAAAAGTTCCTCTTGCAATTGGAAAAAAATTAAATACTAAAGGCCTTCTATTTCAAACGATTCAGTTTCAAATTGTTTACTTTTGAATATTTGATGTATAATTGCTCATTCAGATATTTTATTAATTAACCATTTTCGATCGGAATGGGTTAAACATGCAATATTTTCGACTGAAACAATATTTGAATAGGATTTTAAATAAAATAAAATCATTTAATTAATGAATATATTAATTTTAAGTAATTTTTCACATTCAAATTAGTTTATGAAGTTTAAATCAGACATTTCGATTTTCTTAATTATTAAGGATTTCGTATTAAAAAAGTTAAAATTTCAACGTAAAAATCTCTAAATTGTTTAAATTAAAAACGATTTAGCAACATATTGTAAAATAATATATTTTTCAATTTTTAAAACTCGAAATACAGTTTAGTTTAAAAAACCATTAATTAATAGATATAGTTTGAGTATTAAATTCTTTGAATTACAAATTTAAGTTTAGAAAGTACGACATAAATCGAAAAATTGTAAACTAAAAGATTTTTGAATTAAGCGTTGTAAATAACTAAACTTAACATTAAAAAAAAGTTGAAATCGATAATTTTTAATTGAATTCTATTATGTCTCGGAAAATTCCCGGTTTTCGGTCCTTCGTCTACCCCACAAAAATGGTAAATTAACAAAGCTCCAGATATAGATTATTGGGAATATAAACTTCAGTAAATGATAGCTAGAGTTATATGACGAAATATGTTGTTATAGGATTATTTGCTTCAAAACTTAGACACTAGAAAAGTTGTGAAAAAAATTATTTTTTTTATGCATACAAAAAATGGAAAATCAGAAACTACACTTTTTCATTCAACAATTTCGCAGCATTTTAAAGATATATATATATATATATATATATAGAGAGAGAGAGAGAGAGAGAGAGAGAGAGAGAAAGCGAGAGTACCCAAATATGAGATACCAACTCTGTTTGGCGTGTTTGTCGGAATTCTATGTACTTAATTTAAAAGTAATATAGTTCATTTTAAAGGAAATTTAGTTTGTCACAAGAAGCTCAAATAAAAAATTTTATTAAAAATTTTGTTTATGCTGAAAATACGAAAAATGTAAAAAAATGCTTTTTCCAAACTCGTGAAACTATTCTCATAACATGAGATACCCCAGGAAATAGCTAATAAAACGCAAAATAAAGTATTATTTTTAATGAAAAACTTCATTCTATGTTTCCGAAGTATAAATTTACTGCTATTTAGATATATTTAGTTTTTGCAGTAGTCACAAACACTTTTGTAACCAATTTCCTCCGCGCAGCCAGTGTTATAAAAACCACAGGTATCTCATATTATTGAGAACAACACCGTGCAACTATGCACTTACTATGCCAGACCTGTACAATGAAAAACTTCAACACTATCGATATTTTCCTACATAGTTATTCAATACCCATCACTCCAGACAAACTTTACTGCTAAATACATGTTTAATGAATAATAAATAGGGTTTAAAGAATTCCCTTCCAAGAACTCGACCACCATCGATTTCACAAAAAGTTCTCCTATAATCTGTAGAAGCCCAATGAAAAATGGAGTATTCCACGAAATTACTCTTTCTTCAAGGGCTACAAGTTAGTGATAGAACCAACAGAGTGGGTCTCTTAGTTTAGCTGATACTCCGCTTTCTCATATTACGAGAAT
>NC_046662.1:133559584-133561136 GCF_010883055.1 Belonocnema kinseyi
CGGACATAGTAATGCAAGATGATGAATTTTCAATTTAAATGAATTTCATTTTTACATTAAATTAAGTAAGTCACTTAATTTCAACCAGAAATCAAACTTAAGCGCCGTCCCTCCTATCTGACATACGAGTAATATGATGATTAACTAACACGTATGTTGAGTTTAGGATGATTTTCATTCGCGAGCTCATGGTATAGTCGTATTGTAAACGTTTCCTATTTTGATATGTGCACTGAGATCTATAACGGATTTTGATTATGAATAGAATAATCGATCACATGTGAAAAAAAAAAATAAAATAGGATTGAAGATTTACGTTCTATACCTGGTATTTCAACAATCAGCTGACTTAAATTAACTTATACACGGTAAAAGAAATTGAGCTGTGACAGGGATATTATTCCTTATTATAGCCAAACATTAGGCTGAAAACGAACGAAGGAATTTAGAAAGATCCCTGGATCAGCGAAAATGAATATCCTTGGCCATTTTCCACATACCAGGGATATCGTATAGTCAAACCTCTAATAAGTATAGCAATAATAGGGATATTAAGAAGAGGTGTCTGAAGCAATTGTCGGAAGAGCGCCGGTGCATTATGGGAGCAGCGAAATAAAATGGCGACGGTCTAATCGAGAGCAGTGACAGTTGAGATTTACTTTGGACAATTAAACGCTTTTTAGCACTTAAAATGTGCGCGATTGTTAATATTAAATGGAGTTTATGATGCAGTAATAATAATTTACATTTGCTTCGATTGTAGGCGATAACTATATTGAAATATCAAGAAACGCGATAAAAACAACAAACTTGACCTTTAAATGCATTACACGGATTTCAGGGAAATTCATTTTCGCGATACCAGACGAACAATTGGCTACTGTAAGTTAATATATTTCTATAACAACTAAATTTTTTTTCTAGTCTGAAGATAATACAATTATACATAATCTGTCGAAAATAGTAAACTTTCCAACTTAGCAATTTTGCCCAAATTCCTGATTTACGAGAACAATTTACATAAAGTAACTAAATGTGTAACTCTTCTAACTAAACGTTTTACCTAATCCAAGCGTACACTTTCTTTGAGTTTAATATATTCTCTATTCACTCGTTCGCCTTAAGAATTTTTTTTCCGTGTAAGTTTCATTTCACACGCACGTGTTGACGGGAAGTCAACAATCTTTATCTCTCAAATTTACCTATAAAGTACATTTTACGTAAAAGCAGTTGACTTTCAACCAAGCGCGTTACTGAAAGTCATATTATAATCATCAGTTGACTTTCAACTAGCGAATGGTCCTTTTGGTTACATCTGAAAGTCAACCGCCTTTCTCTACCGACATTCAGATTATTGTATCACTGTGGACGGTCGCTCGCTGGCTACAGTGGGTTTGTTTGCGAAGATTATATCTTATATCTACAAATCGCACGCATTTCGCTGAGAATCATGATTCTTTCGGTCCTTATATACTAAACGAGAGAAACGTATCACTACTTGTGAGAAACTTATTGTGCTGGGTCAAAAATTTAACTGCTTCAGACTTAATTA
>NC_046662.1:133561236-133562506 GCF_010883055.1 Belonocnema kinseyi
CAGCCACAACCACGTCTCACAACCGTGAGATAGGTGGTTACAGTCTGTAAAGGAATCAATACGACGATCCAGCAAAAGCCTAGTGCACCCTAAGAACACGGAACGACCCAAGGACAACCGCCTTCAGCATTTTTCCCGCAAGTGTTCTAGCATATTGTTGACACGCAGGGATGATTTTTAGGCCATTCGAAAACAAACATGGTTCGCTTCTCGAAGTCAAGAAGAACCATGTCAGGCCTCGAGTGAGCAACAGAAACAATTGTCGAGAATATAAAGTTCCAGTATATGCGGCACTTCCCATTCTCGACAATTGACTCAATTTCCCTACGAACATTTAGAGGAGCGATATTAAGGTTAATGCCGTAGGAGTAACAGAGATGGTAATAAAGCACTCTTAGTGCCGCAATGTGCCTTTGAATGTAGGTCGTTCCCGCGTGAGTTGGACAACTAGATAGTATGTGAGCTAAATGCTCGGGGTGTGCATGGCACGCCCTGCACCTATCATCGGGAATGTCTTGGCTCAAAATGTGGCGACGGTATGTTAACGTGGAAATGACACCGTCTTGGCATGCAAAAATGGAACCCTCCGTACCAGACTTCAGTCCGGGCGATTTAAGGAAAGCAAACGTTAGCTCACAAGACATTGACTGATCCTTCACATTTCTGTGGAAGATACCGTGCATCCTCGTATCGAGGAGCTGTTCACGAAAGTTTTTCTCTTGTGCTTTCTTAATCCGGGCTTTAAGGTGTGAGCATTCGAGATAGATAAGATTTAATGCATTTTGCTCACCCCTAATACTGAAGTCAATTCCGAGTGCTTCAGCAGCCTCCTCCGCTGCTTTGTACAGAAACGCTCCTTTGCCCACTTCTTCGTGTTCCTGACCATTTTAGGAAGTGGGTCTCTTCCATTTGCAATTCTATGTGCTGTACCCAGAATAATCCTGTTGTGAAGACATTCAAGACTCAATATTCCGCGACCCCCTTGACGGCGTGAGATGTACAGTCCGGAACGGAAGACTTAAGATGCATGCTTTTGTTCATGTGCATAACCTTTCTTGTCCCGATATCAGTAGATCTGAGCTCGTTCTTCGTCCATGGAACTACTCCAAATGAATAGAGTAGTACGGGACGGCAAGCATGTTCGTTGCAGATACTTTGTTCCTCGACAAAAGTTCGGAAGACCAAATCTGTCGGATGAGACGTTTGTATCTGCTTCGGAGAGTATCCTTTATAGATGTCACATCCTGAATGCGGCT
Source organism: Belonocnema kinseyi (assembly GCF_010883055.1). NCBI lineage: Eukaryota > Metazoa > Arthropoda > Insecta > Hymenoptera > Cynipidae > Belonocnema > Belonocnema kinseyi. Next base: position 133,562,493 of record NC_046662.1, read on the forward strand.
CTGTGGCACGCCCA
>NC_046662.1:133562606-133563840 GCF_010883055.1 Belonocnema kinseyi
ATAAAATGTAATCAAAACAAACGCCCGCTAAACTCATTACTCGCCACCCCGCGCGCTGGCATCGTTTCGTCTATCCCCTCCAATCGGCGGCTCACGGCGAATCTCTGGTCCTCGCTCACTACTTGATACCAGAATAAAGCGACAAGCATCCCTGAGTATATGACCTACCATAAGAAATGCTTTTTTATTCCTTTCTTACCTTCGATTAACTTTAAATATATCTTTTTTTTAATTCTAATTTCTTCTCGGAGATTCTAGACTGCAGAAGAATGTTTTTCACAGACAGGAATTTTTAGTTAAAGCATCATCTATCAGGAATTTTTAAATCAAATTAATATTAAAAACAGGATGCCATGCATAACCCTCATATCAAATTTAATCTGTCCACCAGCCTCTTTTGCGCGTTAAACAAATAAAGGCAGAAATTTTTAGCTAAAGTATGATCTATCAGGAAGCAATAAATCAAATAAATAGTCAAAACAAGATGCCATATGTAGCTTTCCATATAAAATTTCAGCTATACACCTGCATCTTTTGCGCATTTAACAAGTCTTATCTGACAGGAAGTAATACATCATCCTTGTTTTTCTCAAAATAACCTTGAACCTGTTTACATGAATTTGGCTACATACTATTGCGTAATCGAGACGTCATCAGGATCCTTCGAGAACGTTCTCGAAGCTTAGCACGGATACAAACCCTTTTTTTCCAAAAAATTTAGCACGGACACGAACCACTACAGGTCGAAGCTTCTCGATGCTGGTAAGGTAGGAATCGTGGTCTAGAACCGGCCTAGCTCATCTACTTGTCCCCTAGGGTTCCAATGCTTCTGTACTCTTTGGTATCTAAGGTTCGGAAAAGCTCTTTTAAAACATGAGTATAATAATGGAAAATGATTTAAATCATCCTAGTAATGCGTCTACATGTTTCCATGTCTCTGGCATGCGCAGTAGTTATTACTGTGTATGTTTAGGTTATGTAACTCCATGTGCTAATTTAAAAAAATTAAAAATACACAGAAACCCTATTGTGCATGCCAGAGATATCCGCGTTCTGGCACCACTTCGCAGATTAGTATCTCTGATTGGAATAAATCGTACGAATTTTAGACTCTTACATAAGAAAATTACAGTATTTCTAAGTCACTGTATTAAATTTTATAATGGATTCGAATAACGAAAATTAGAATGGTGCTTTGAAAGAAGTGAAACAGAATTGAATATTTATATTAAGA
>NC_046662.1:133563940-133571504 GCF_010883055.1 Belonocnema kinseyi
ATTTTTGTATTATTGCCCATGTAGTCTCATGTAAATACACACGCCCGATATTAACTTTCAAATCCGCTAGGTGGCGACACGAGCGCGGCTCACAGCGAATAACAGCCACACGCGTTTAAACTAGCAGGAGCATTCATACATCGGCAGTCTGAGGCTGCACACATTTCATTCTCCTATGCTATCGTTCTGTAGAGAGATCACTTCTATTTACAGCTGGCAATCGTCCGCTTTCGTATACATTCTTTTCCATTTGCTAGGTCCGTTAACTTCTGGACGAGGTACGAGTATATGTAACAAGATACTGAAAACAATTTCGAGACTCGAGAGAGAGATTATAGACAGCATGAATTTAATTCGAGAGCTTTCATGGACGTTTAGTGAATAACAAGAGTACACTGCCCGACGCTTATCGCTCCTTATGTTATGCAATGATATTCGACCTGAGGTCGCATGCCTTTTTATCCACAGATATATGTTCGCTTTTCAGCTCTCATTTAGAAAGGTCAGTTTTTTACCTTTTAAATGTTAAAGATTTAAGCTAAAAGTTTTAAAATGCAACAAATTAATATAATAAAATGTTTGAATTTTTTCAATCATACACTAAGGCTATTATATAATACAGTCTATAGAAAATCAAGGATGATTTGATTCAGCGTTACAATTTTTTCTATAATGCTGAATCTTCTATAACTAATAACATCAAATTTCTACTGCGCCATTTTGTCGCAAAGAACTTCAACGTTATTTTCAATGACGCATTACATTCTTGCGATGTTAAAAAATTATATCCGCACGTGTGGATTATAATTTAGAAGGTTCTAGAATATTTTGACGAAGAAGGGATATAATAATAGGTAAGGATGGTAAATGATATGCAGCATGTATAGTTTAGGGAGAAAGAGAGATGGAGAGCTATGTATTAAAAAATGTTTTTAATCAAAAATAATTTTGTCATATTGTAAAAGGTTTTCCGATTGAGCGACTTGAAAACCACCAACAGATTCTTAAGAGGTCCGAGTACATACAGTTGATCACTGTAACAGATTTTAGAATTTTATATTGATATAGCTAGGATGTTAAATCAAACATTTGAGATAAAGAAAATACAATTTGAAAACGCTTGCTAGAATTTATATAATAAAATCAGCTCTATAAATATTAGAGTTTGACTAAGAAACGTTGAAGTCTCTTTCACATAATAGAGTAATGCGCTAAAAAAGATTCGATTTACTTACTTCAAACATTAAAATAAAGCAACATAAATAACAAAAATAATTCAGCAGTATTAAAATGTAATGCAAGGCAACTGTGAATCAAACATTGGAAAAAAATTATACCGTGGTCACGTGAACATCTACTTTCTGTAACTTTTCAATCCAAATTTAGTCAAAAAGAAATTAAACAATACAAAAATTAATATAGGTTATAGAAATCCAGGATGATATATTGCTTTCTAGCTACCTAATTTAATTCAGAGACCATAGAAATCTACCTTACCGATATTCTATAGATGTAGTGGTTTATGCTATGTTTCCAGAGTATTCTCAATGACGTAATCGAATTCCTAATACGCAATTTTTTTCGTAAGCAACTTCAAGGTTATTTCTAATGATGCATTACTTTTTTTGCGTTTTTTAATATTATATACCACAACTGTCGATTATAACTTAGAACCTTCTAGAACAATTAGACAAAGAGAGAGATATATTATTAGATAAGGATGGTAAATGATATGCAGCATGTATAGTTTAGGGAAACAGAGAGAGATAGAGAGAGTTATGTATTAAAAAATGTTTCAACACAAAAATGATGTTCTAAAATTTACAAGTCGATATAAGGGTTTGCGATTGAGCGACTCGAAACTAGTTACAAATCTCACAACATGCCTCATCATAATGAATTAAATCATATACACATTTTTGCACGAATCTTGAAGAATGCCAACAGATTCTTAAGAGATCTTTTTAAAAATAGTGGGTTACTGTAACAGATTTAGAATTAATACCAGGTAGCCTCGTAGTATTAAATCAACTATTTTAAGATGAACGCACAATTTGAAAACTCTTGTTAAAATTTACTCACTTGCAATAAAGTAGCATGACCGATAAGAATACATTCAGTAGTTTTAAGATTTAGTGTAAGGAAACTGTGAGACTCTTAAGCAAGAACCTGGTGATATAAAAAATACAAAAATTAATACAGTTTATAGAAATCAAGGATGATATATTGCTTTCTAGCTAGCTAATTTAATTCAGAGACCATAGAAGTCGACCTTACAGATATATTCTATAGATGTATTGGTTTACGCTATGTCTCCAGAATATTCTCAGTGGCGTCATCGAATTCCTACTACGCACTTATCTTCGAAAACAACTTCAAGGTTATTTTTAATGTTGCATTACTTTTTTGCGTTTTTTAATATTATATACCACACGTGTCGATTATAACTTAGAATCTTCTAGATAATTGCAACATTTGGAATTTTATATTGATATAGCTAGGATGTCAATTCAGCCATTTGAGATGAAGAAAATACAATTTGAAAATAAAATAAATCAGCTCCATAAATATTAGAGTTGACTAAGAAACGTTGAAAACATCTTTCACATAATAGAGTGATCTGCGAACAAAGATTAAATTTACTTACTTCAAACATTAAAATAAAGCATCAAAAATAACAAAAATAAATTCAGCAGTATTAAGATTGAATAAAAGGAAACTGTTAATCAAACATTGAAAGTGAAGTACTGAACAAGTATATTAAAATGCACTATTATATATAATAACTAAAAATCTTGGTTTTTTCTTAGAACCAACAGTTTGTTTTAAATCGTAGTTAAGTAAACCCATTTAAAGGGGCATGGAGGATGGTGATGAGGAGAAGGAGGAGGAGGAGGAGGATACGATAATATTACAGTTCAGCAGTTACTGAAAATTTTAGATTTAGATGTAAAAAAGGGAGCACATTGTCTTCCAAACAACACCAAAAACTAAAGAAACTGTAGGTAGTAATGCCTTGTTTCTAACTACTAGCTGGATCTACACTCTCGATGCTGCATTCTGCGCTGAGCTGGATAAATCACCATCCTCATATATCAACTACATTTAAGTCTTAAATCAATATTTGATTTAATTTTTATTAATTGATTTACTTTTAATTAATATTTGATGCTGTTCGTGAAGTATCAATGATATTAAAGTATGCTGTTATATAACAGTTGCAAATAATTATTTTTTTCTTAGAACCAACATTTAATTTTTGTTAAATAAATCCAGTTAAACAGCTAATTATTTGTGATTACCAAAATCATGAACATACTTTTGATTCAACTATGTCAACTTAGTAAATGAAAACTTAGTTTGATTAAGAAGAGATCTTTGGTTAATGAAGATTATGATGCAGTGCACCACCACTAGATACGCTGCTTTTCATTTAGTTGTAACCACGCTTCATATGTTAAATCTTGATTTCTCCTAAATCAAGGTAAGTAAACTATCGAAAATGTATGTGGAAGAACGAGAAAGAATAGAGGAGGAGGAGGAGGAGAAGAATTCAGTAATGATTTAGTTAAGACAAGTAGATACTGAAAATATTAGATTTAATGATTATATCATCTGAATTGTATGTTGTGTGACATTTGGACGTGCAAATAAAAGAAGCGCAACATCTTTAAAATAACAGAAAAAACTTAAAGAAAATGTAGGTAACACCTTCTTTGTGCGCACTAAGTGTATCTCCATACTTTATACTGCACTCTGCGATGAGCTTGATGAATCCATTTAAATAGATAAGGATTTCTTATTAATAGAATCGTGAACATACTTTTGTCTCAACTATGTCAACTTAGTAAACGAAAATCTAGTTTAATTAACGAGAGATCTTTGGTTTACAGAGTTTATCATGGAGAGCACCACAATCAGATTTACTGCTTTTCTTATAGTTGTAACCACGCTTTTTCTCCTGTTGAATCTTTAACTATACTAAATCAAGTTAAATAAGCTCTTAAAATACATGTGGAAGAATCAGAAAATAATATAGGGGGTTGAGGAGGATATGGTAATGATTTAGAGTAGGTAAATAGGTTCTGAAAATATTAGATGGAATGATAACTTATACTAAATCTTCGGTCTTATAAGCTGATTTCCTAAACTCCAATTAATTCAGCTGAAGGAATCAATAAATACACATACATTTTGAAAATTAAATTTATTTAACTTATTTCGTTACAATAAACGTATAAAAATTAAATATAGAATTTTAAAACTTATTGCTTACTTTGTACAGTGTTGGTTTTGTTCCATCAATGTTAAAAAATATTAATGACAAGGAATCTTGAATAAATAATCTCAAAATGTTAATTACATTTAACTAGTTTCTAAACTAAAACAATTATTTAATAATACCAACCTCCCGCGTATCACTAACAATTGAAATAATTTCGTATACATTATTTACGTTTCCAGCTAGTTGATCTAGTAAAAGAAAGCGCAATCGATCCACGAACTTGCTGCGATCTTCCCAGTCATCTAACATTTTAGATTTTGCTTTTATTTTATATTCTTAGGAAACGTCACTTTCAGCATCATCATCCTCCTCGTCATCATCTTCCTCCTCATTATAGTCATTATCATGCATCGAGAGTGTAGATACAGCTAGTAGTTAGAGACAAGGCATTACTACCTACAGTTTCTTTAGTTTTTGGTGTTGTTTGGAAGACAATGTGCTCCCTTTTTGACATCTAAATCTAAAATTTTCAGTAACTGCTGAACTGTAATATTATCGTATCCTCTTCCTCCTCCTCCTACTCCTACTCCTCATCACCATCCTCTATTTACAACTAGAAGCAAAAAATCAGCGTATCTGACTGCGGCTCACTCTATGATAATCTTTGTTAGCCCAGGATCTCGTTTTAGCGAAAGAAAGTTGCATTTGCTAATTTGAAAGAGTTGAATCAACTATATATATTCATTATTCTGTTAACTTCAAATTCTGGCCCCTTTAAATGTGTTTACTTAACTACGATTAAAAACAAACTGTTGGTTCTAATAAAAAACCAAGATTTTTAGTTGTTATATATAATAGTGCATTTTAATATACGTGTTCAATACTTCACTTTCAAAGTTTGATTAACAGTTTCTTTTTATTCAATCTTAATACTGCTATACTTTTTTTTATGCTTCATTTGAATGTTTAAAGTAAGTAAATTTAATCTTTGTTCGCAGATCACTCTATTATGTGAAAGATATTTCAACGTTTCTTAGTCAACTCTAATATTTATGGAGCTGATTTATTTTATTTTCAAATTGTATTTTCTTCATCTCAAATGGCTAAATTGACATCCTAGCTATATCAATATAAAATTCTAAATGTGTTAGTGATCCTCTATCGAATTAAAACATTTTTTAATGCATAGCTCTCTCTCCCTTTCTCTCCCCCCTCTCTCTTTCCATCTCTTTTTCTCCCTAAACTGTACCTTCTGAATATGATTTACTACCTTTATCTACTTATATTCTCTCTTTGTCTAATTGTTCTAGAAGGTTCTAAGTTATAATCGATACGTGTGGTATATAATATTGAAAACCGAAAAAAGAAAGTAATGAAACATTAAAAATAACCTTGAAGTTGTTTACGAAAAAAATCGCTTAGTAAGAATTCGATGACGTTATTGAGAAAATTCTGGAAAAATAGCATAAACCAATACATCTATAGAATATCGGTAAGGTAGATTTCTATGGTCTCAGAATAAAATTAACTACCTAGAAAGCAATATATCATCCTGGATTTCTAAAACCTATATTAATTTTTGTATTTTTTAAATTCTATTTGGCTAAAATTGGATTTAAAATTTCCAGAAAGTAGATTTTCACGTGACCACTGTATCAGTTTTTTCTAATGTTTCATTCACAGTTGTCTTGCATTACATTTTAATTCTGCTGAATTATTTTTTGTTGTTTATGTTGCTTTATTGCAATTACGTAAATTCTAATAAGAACTTTCATATTATACGTTCTTCATCTCAAAACAGTTGATTCAGTACTACGAGGCTATCTGATATTAATAATAAATCTGCCACAGTAACCCACTGTTTGTAAAAGGATCTCTTAAGAATCTGTTGGCATTGTCCAAGATTCGTGCAAAAATTTTGTATGATGTAATTTATTTTGATGAGGCATGCTGTGAGATTTGTAACTGGTTTCGAGTCGCTCAATTGCAAGCCCTTCTGCAGTCTTGAAAATTGTAGAAAATTATCTTCGATTAAAAACAATTTTTCATACATAACTCTCTCTCTCTTTATCTATTAATATATATCTCTCTTTGTCTAATTGTTCTAGAAGGTTCTAAATTATAATAGACATACCTAAATACGTTTAAAATATAACGTTTTTGCAATCTAAAAAGTGTAATGTGCAATTGAAAAATAACTTTTAAGTTGTTTACAAATAAAATTGCGCAGTATAATTTTATGAGGTCATTAAGAATATTCTGAAAATATAGCACGCACCAGCCACTACAGCTGTAGAATATCGTAAGGTAGGTTTCTATGGTTTGGTTTTTATGATCTCTGAACTAAATTATTCAACTAGAAAGCAATATATTATCCTCTATTTCTATATACTATATTATTATTTTTGTATTTTTAAATTTTTTTATATCACTCAATTTTTTATTTAAGAGTTCCAGAAAGTAGATGTTTATGCCATCACTGTATCATTTTTTTCCTATGTTTGATTCACAGTTTCCTTACACTAAATTTTAATATGGCTGAATTTATTCTTATCATTCTTCATACTTTATTGCAAGTACGTAACCCACTATTTTTAAAAAGATCTCTTAAGAATCTGTTGGCATTCTTCAAGATTCGTGCAAAAATGTGTATATGATTTAATTCATTATGATGAGGCATGCTGTGAGATTTGTAACTGGTTTCAAGTCGCTCATTCGCAAATCCTTCTATCGACTTGTAAATTTTAGAACATTATTTTTGTGTTGAAACATTTTTTAATACATGAATCTCTCAATCTCTCTCTTTCTCCCTAAATTATTCATGCTGCATATCAGTTACCATCCTTATATAATAATATACCTCCCTCTTTGTTTAATTGTTCTAGAGGGTTCTAAGTTATAAACGACACGTGTGGTATATAATATTGAAAAACGCAAAAAAATGCATCATTAAAAATAACCTTGAAGTTGTTTACGAAAAAAATTGCGAAAAAAATATATCATCCTGGATTTATATAACCTATTTTAATTTTTGTATTTTTTAATTTCTGTTTGACTAAATTTGGATTGAAAACTTACAGAAAGTAGATGTTCATGTGGCATCTGTATCATTTTTTCCAATTTCTGATTAACAGTTGCCTTGCATTACATTTTAATACTGCTGAATTATTTTTGTTATTTATGTTGCTTTATTTTAATGTTTGAAGTAAGTAAATTGATCCTTTTTTAGCATATCACTCTATTATACAGTCTGTCAAGTTAAAGCGTGGGTGGCTTTACTCGCAGTCGGTAAGGTGTATCGACATGATTTTGGTGTCAAAATATTAAGAAGAGCTCCCT
>NC_046662.1:133571604-133585460 GCF_010883055.1 Belonocnema kinseyi
TCACATGAAACTATAAGAACTCATCTTCGTGCAAATGACGTAAAATTTCGCCCTACAATGAAAAAACCATTGCTTGGTGAAAAGCACATCGAAAAGCGACTTATAAAATAAATACTTATAAAATTATAAATCTGTTACAGTGATCAACTCTATGTACTTGGACCTCTTAAGAATCTGTTGGTATTTTTCAAGTCGCTCAATCGCAAAGCCTTCTGCAATATGACAAAATTATTTTTGATTAAAAACATTTTTTTAATACATAGCTCTTCATCTCTCTTTCACCCTAAACTATACATGCTGCATATCATTTACAATCCTCAGAGGCCATTCATATACCACATGGACAATTTTTCACCACTTTTTGACCCCCACCCCCCTCGTGGACAGCCGTGGAATTTGGACAAACACCCCCCCCCCCCGTACTTTGTCCACGTGGACGTATTTTATGAAAATATAGATATTATTAGTCTTCAAAATGTCCGAGAGCTCGCGGCAATTCCATGGACGTCATTTGGGTAGTCACTAAAATTTCAGATTCTTTTGTTCTCATATGTCAATAGTTCGAAACTTGTTGACTGGCTAACAGCTGTTGGTGCATTTTGCAACAATTTATCGTTAAACTGGTCGGAAATTCGAGTGAAAAAACGTCATTTTAGTACTCTTCAAACCCACTGGGAATGATTGTTTGGATGTTAAAAACTAACAATAGGTTTGACTGGCATCTCCTTAGTGGTGACAAAGTTAACTACACTGAAAAATTTGTTTAGGTATATTACCTAGAATTCTTGCTATCCCAGCTATAAAGTATCGCTCGATTTCGTCTTCCTAAATAATTAGCTGTATTGAACAGATTTTCTTGGAGGCAAAATATAGGTGCAGTATCTAGAAAATTTAGCTGTAATGTCTATGTTTCTATTGCTAAACAAGTATAGGTATCACACCTAACCAGGTTCAGCTAGATATTCTAGGTGAAAAATATAGCTAAACTTGACAGCCTATCTAGCTTCATTTTCTGGCTGAAGTGCCCATAATTTTTTGTAGCTAATAGGCCGATATATCTTTAGGTATAATGACGCAAAAGTATACCAACCATATATATAAATACTTAAACCTTTATTATGTATTAGATACATACATGACTTAATTATTAAAAATCTTAAACAGAAAACAGTTAGTTATAATCAATACATATCAATATGTACACTAGGGCGTATCGAAAAAAAGTTGTAAACGAAGCTTTTTAGAGGTTATACGCGCACTGATAAAAGAATACTCACTTTCCTTCGAGAGCTTCAATATAATTCTGGAGGTTACAGCTAATCAAAAAATCTCTTATTTCCATAATCGGTTCCATCATTGTCCTTGCATTACTGTATACATTATTCATTTTTTAACTCTCACAAGCCACACGGCACGAGGCACGAGCTTCTTGTATTTACGGAAAAGTCGGGTGTTAGTGTTGTGCGAACTAATACAAGGCGGTACATTTTTTAAATGCATTTCAATTTATAAGCCTGAAACTGATGCTACAATTATTTTCGGTTCGAATTTTTAGCTGTACGAGCAAACCAATTATAGAAAATATGCTGTTTGATCATGACTGCTAGAATGTGCAGCAAATAATGATAGACTTATCTTCCACATTTTCTGTCTGAAGGAGACAGACGGTTTATATATCTTCGCTATCTAGTTTGCAGTTTTACCTAAACTTTTTTGCACATTCAGCTATATGTCCCCAGCAATATATTTCTAGCTACAACAGCTATACCATTTATTTCAGTGTAGCAGACTGTGAAACATGTCAAAAATTCGAGTGAAAAAACGTAATTTTAGTACTCTTGAAACCCATTGGGGATGATTTTTTAGGTGCAAACAACTACCAAGAAGTTTCACTGGCAGCTTCTGAGTGGTGCCAAAGTTTACTGGCAGGCTGTCAAACATGCCAAAAATTCAAGCGAAGAAACGTGATTTTAGTACTCTTGAAACCCATTGTTGCGAGCTGTGAATTTACGTAACAAGTGAGATTTTCGCAGTTTCCTTTTTAATATACATATTCGTTTTATAAAAGTTGCTGATTAAAATGTCAATCAAATTTGGCACTACTCAGGAGCTACCAATCAAATTCTTTGTTAGTTGCTTGCACCAAAACAATCATCCTCACTGGGTTTGAAGAGTATTAAAATTAAGTTTTTTCACTCGAATTTTTGACATGTTTGACAGTTTCCAGGTTAACTTTGGCACCACTCAGGAGCTGCCAGTCAAACTTATTATTAGTTTTTAACATCTAAACAATCATTCCCCGTGGGTTCCAAGAGTTCTAAAATGACGTTTTTTCACTCAAATTTTTGACGAGTATAAAGATAAATTGTTGCAAAATACATCAACAGCTGTTAGACAGTCAACGAATTTCGAACTGTTGAATATAAAAACAAAAGAATCTAAAATTTTAGTGAGTACTAAAATGACGTCCATAGAATTGTCGCGAGCTTCCGGACTATAAGAAGTCCAAAAGGAGCGATGAATTGGCTGAAAAAATTCGAATTAGCTTAGGAATATGAGCTTAAACATGATTTGACTTTCAAAGAAAAAATCGTGAAAAAATAGACATAAAAATAAAAATTATACTGTGCGCTCGCACAATATAAAAGTTGTAGTTACCTAGAAGATACTTTGTCTTATTTCAGTATATTTTCCACAGATTTAGGGAAATGTGTGTCCACGTGGATTCTAGCTCGACCCCCTCTGTCCCCCTCGTAGACAAGCGTGGAATTTTGCTATACCCCCCTCCCCCTAAAGCGTCCACGTGGTATATGGATTGCCCCTTACCTATTATTATATCTCCTCTTTGTCAAAATATTCTAGAACCTTCTACATTATAATCCACACGTGCGGATATAATTTTTTAACATCGCAAAAATGTAATGCGTCATTGAAAATAACGTTGAAGTTCTTTGCGACAAAATTGCGCAGTAGAAATTTGATGTTATTCGTTATAGAAGATTCAGCATTATAGAAAAAATTGTAACGCTGAATTAAATCATCCTTGATTTTCTATAGACTGTATTATATAATAGCCTTATTGAATGATTGAAAAAATTCAAATATTTTATTATATTAATTTGTTGCATTTTAAAACTTTTAGTTTAAATCTTTCACATTTAAAAGGTAAAAAACTGACCTTTCAACATAAGAGCTGAAAAGCGAGCATATATCTGTGGATAAAAAAGCATGCGACCTCAGCTCGAATATCGTTGCATGACATAAGGAGCGATAAGCCTCGAGCAGTGTACTCTTGGTATTTACTAAACGTCCATGAAAGCTCTCGAATTAAATTCATGCTGTCTATAATCTCTCTTTCGAGTCTCCAAATTGTTTTCTGTATCTTGTTACATATACCTCGTCCAGAAGTTGACGGACCTAGCATATGGAAAAGAATGAATACGAAAGCGAACGATTGCCAGCTGTAAAAAGATGAGATCTCTCTACAGGACGATAGCATAGGATAATAAAATGTGTGCAGCCTCAGACTGCCGATGTATGAATGCTCCTGCTAGTTTAAACGCGTGTGGCTGTTATCTCTGGTCCTCGCTCACTACTTGATACCAGAATAAAGCGACAAGCATCCCTGAGTATATGACCTACCACAAGAAATGCTTTTTCATTCCTTTCTTACCTTCGATTAACTTTAAATATATCTTTTTTTAATTCTAATTTTTCTCGAAGATTCTAGACTGCAGAAGAATGTTTTTCACGAGCAGGAATTTTTAGTTAAAGCATCATCTATCAGAAATTTTTAAATCAAATTAATAATCAAAACAGGATGCCATGCATAACCCTCATATCAAATTTCATCTGCCCACCTGCCTCTTTTGCGCATTAAATAAATAAAGGCAGGAATTTTTAGCTAACTTATCATCTATCGGGAAGTAATAAATCAAACAAATAGTCAAAACAGGATGCCATATGTAGCTCTCCATATAAAATTTCAGCTATACACCTGCATCTTTTGCGCATTTAACGAACGTCTTATCTGTCAGGAAGCAATAAATCATCCTTGTTTTTCTCACAATAACCTTGAACCTGTTTACATGAGTTTGGCTACAGACTATTGCGTAATCATGACGTCATCAGGATCCTTTGAGAACGTTCTCGAAGCTTAGCACGGACACGAACCCTTTTTTCCAGAAAATTTGGCACGGACACGAACCACTACAGGTCGAAGCTTCTTGATGCCGGTAATGTAGGAATCGTGGTCCAGAATCGGCCTAGCTCATCTACTTGTCCCCTAGGGCTCCGCCGCTTATGTACTCTTTGGTATCTAAGTTTCGGAAAAGCTCTTTTAAAACATGAGTATAATAACGTAAAATGATTTAAATCGTCCTAGCAACGCGTCTACTTCTTTCCATGGTAACCAAGACGGTTGTCGTTTTACTTCGCGCGACTTGAACGCATTCTCGTACCCCAAGTGTCCAGACCAGAAGTCTCAGAACGCGGATATCTCTGGCATGCGCAGTAGTTATTACTGTGTATTTTCAGGTTATGTAACGCCACGTGCTAATTTAAAAAATTTGAAAATATACAGAATCCCTACTGCGCATGCCAGAGATATCCCCGTTCTGGCACCACTACTCGAGACCATAGTTTCTTGGATCATGACACGGGGGGGGGGGGGGGGGGGGGGGGGGGGGGTATGAATACCACCAAATTCAATTTAACCTAAGTTCTATTTTACTGTTTGTCCTAACTACCAGATATATAAATTACCAGATATATAAATTTCTGTGACACGTCAGTTCGATGAAGTGGGAAATGTGACAAATAGTGATTCGTATAATTGAATGCTAGGTTTTGTGGTTATTCGGGAAAAACTAAATGATTATAAATGCTAATTTGAAGATGTAAAATATGACTACTAGAAATTCGTGCAAATGAATACTAGGTTATGTAGAAATTCGCGAAAATGAGAAGCCCTAGAAACATAAAAAATTCTAGGCAATTTGAAAATCCACCAAAATCAGGTGCTTTAACAATCTATCACTTATTTTTTAAATTGCGTGCCTATCATACAACGTGGTAAAATTTCTAAGTCCCGCCGATACAAATTTTATATGCTCATTAAATGTTATTATCAGAATTTTTAAATGGTCTAAAAGGCGAAAAAATCGAATATTACACGAAGAAAAATTGTAGTCAATTTAATTATTTATTTAATAATTATTTTCTTTATATTCCTGTTAGAAGTTCGTGTATTTTACATTTACATAACGTCGTATAATAATAAATAATTAGAAAAAGAGAGCTCAAAATTTGGTACTTTAACTTTTATGAACTGTAGCTTATGAGGATGCCTTATTTACCAAGTTTTAAATTGTCGGTTTAGCGCAGTGGTTAGCACTCCCGACTGCTAGGCGATAGATTCAGGTGGTATAGATATGTAGGTTCGGCCCCCCTTAGCGTTAGAAATTTTATGTGCAATATAATGTTTAAAGATGTAATGTATGCATGCATTATAAGCAGTGCCATTAACATGTATTGAAAAACTACTCGTAGTCAATTATTATTTATTTTTTAAATACCTTTTTTGTTATATCTTTAGATTATAGAAATAGTGGCTGTTAAAAATAAACAAATAGTTTGAAAATTATATTTTTGTAATTATAAATAATATTCGGACGATATGCAGTTATATGATGATGGATGGATGGTCTTTAAAACAATAAAATAATTTTTTATCATTTTTAAAATTAACTCCAGCATTTTCGCACGTCAGCGGTTTGCCAGTACTGCCCCAGTACTGGCAGTCATTACTGCGCCAGTGCTGGTACGCCAGTTCCATCAAGCATTACAAACCAGTACTGGCACAATACAGCTAGCCAGTACTGTAACTCCGGCAGGTGGTACTGGGCCAGTACTGGGCCGGTGGTGCATTTCTACCTGGGACAGCGCTATCTACTCCTGACTTTGCCAAATTCGCATAGAAGGGAAACAAAGACTTGAAAAGTGACCGGAAATCGTTTAGGGCAAATGAAATTTCAGTTACATGCACATTATGGCACATCGATTTTTGGGGATTTGGATATTAGGCTGAATCAAACTTAGGGTAAATGAACATTATGATAACTGAAAATTCGGATAATTAAAATGTAGGTTGAATGAACTTCAGGGCAAATAACAATTATGACATATGGTGATTTGGTGAAATGAAAATTAGGTTAGACAGAAATGAGGACAAATGGAAATTCGGATAAATAAAATTTGGATTGAATGGAATTTAGGGTAAATAAAAATAATAAAAATGGAAATTCGGTCACACGAAAATAAGGTTATATATTTACGATTAATTAATGAATTTACGATTTATACTTCTTTTCAACTCAGATACAAAATTTAAAGACGAAACGACTTAAAAAACTGAAACCATTTCAAAAATTAAAATAAAAAATGTGTAAAGTTTAACGGATTTACAATTTAACAATATCTACAATTTAATTCCTACGAATATTTTAGACTTTAAAACAAATTATTTCACAATAATAAATGAACATTTTTTATTCCAGACTCTCTTTAAATAATTCGGAACTAGGTTGAATTCAGGTTTACACCAATTCCTGAAGTACTGTCTTACATTTTTACAAGATAATTCTTTTAGCCTTCTGGGGTATGAGAGCAAAAAAGGCTACTTTCTTGATCCTAGTGATCATATCAAATTAATACAAACGTTTAAGCTAGGCGGTTGGACTTAAGTCTTCCTACTGAAGAGTGCTAGGATCCTTTATCTCTACGGCATATGTCGTATAGGATGACAGTCAGTGGCACACGTAGCAAACGTAAACGAAAGAGCCCGATGAGGGCAAAGGGAAGAGAGAGGAAGAGGGGAAGGGGTCCGA
Organism: Belonocnema kinseyi; assembly: GCF_010883055.1. NCBI lineage: Eukaryota > Metazoa > Arthropoda > Insecta > Hymenoptera > Cynipidae > Belonocnema > Belonocnema kinseyi. Next base: position 133,578,492 of record NC_046662.1, read on the forward strand.
GACAGTGAAGAGTGAGATGACAGAAGGAACCGGCATAGCAACAGAGAGACCACTTTGAACCGAACCAGCGAGCATTCACTCTTGCTGGCTGCTAACTATAGGTCTACAAGCCTGAGAGAGCGGGAGATAGACGATAGAGTAACCAAGAGGGAGAAAGGGAGGGAAGGGAAAAGAGTGAGAGAGTATTCGCGTATTGATCGTGTCGCATGCAGGGTGGAACAACACCGACCGACTAGCTGGTCTGCTTACCTGCCATATGAGCATGACAATAAGTGAAGTGTGCCAAAAGAGACCAAGAGGTAAATAAAACGAACGAGAGATATAACTTTGGAGGAGATAAAAATCTAAGAAAAAATCAAGAAGGAGATTAGTCGTGAATGCAACACCTCCAAAAAGAATCTTCGTTAGTTGATAATTTGTAAATAAACGTAAGCTCTCAAATAAACAAGAACCAACACACTAAAATTCCTCTCCACTTTCCCTAACACACTTTCGCACCAATTTGCCACTTGACGCAGAAGAGTGACCTGTCACACGTCGAACACATACGTCAGGTCACCCTTTAAAAAAATTCTATTTGTGACTTTTCACAGAAGCGTAATTGGTCATATTTCGAACTCTCTTTTACAGATCACCATCCTTTAAAAAATGTGTGCCTGTGACTAGTCACAAAAGAGTGACATCTCGAACGCTCTTTTCTAGGTCGCCATTTGAAAAACAGGTGTCAGTTACTGTTTACAATAGAAGTGATTTATTATAAATCAAACCCCTTTTCCATGTCGCCCTTGAAAAAATACGTTTTAGTAACGGATATCAGAAGAGTGATTGGTCATATTCCAAATCCTTTTGCCAGGTCGCACTTTAAAGAATACATGTCAGTGACTGATTACATAAAAGTGATTGGTCATATTTCGAACCGCTTTTCCAGGCTGTTCTTTAAAAAATACGTGTCAGTCCCTGGTAAAAAAAGAGTCTACGGTGACATCTCAAACGACCTATTCTAGGTCGCCCATTAAAAAATACATTTCAGTTACTGGTTACGTAAGAGTTATTGGTCATATCTCGAATCCATTTTGCAGGTCTCCTCTAAAAAAATAAATACAAGTGACTGTTCACAGAAGAGTGAATGCTTGAATCCAACATACTCAACGAGAATAAAAAAGACGCGTACATACTTTAAAACATATCTATTTTATGAATCGACGCAATGGACGTGCATGTGCAATTTATAGATAAGTAACTTTGCACACCGAAAAAATAAAAATATTCTTAAAAATTCGATTACAAAAATTATATAAGAAATTTTGCTGAAAACCATCATGTGGGATCGAAAATTTGGTGAAAAGTGCATAAAAGTGCTAAATAATTTTCTCGGGTAGTTTGAGCGAAAGGTATATTAGGTTTGCTGCAAGTTTCACACTCTTCGACAATAGTCTTTTTTGAATACATGTATCACAAAATAAATATACACCAAACTCTCGCTTCCAGTCACCCCGTTCTGAGCCTTCCTAGAACTGCTGGCTCACGCAGTTTCTCAGTGGAGCAGGGCGAGAGCGGTTGCGAAATTATATACAGAAATCAGTCCAAGGTTATTTTAAGACAACCCCCGACACTTGACTGGAAGCGAGAGTTTGATATATATTATATTTATTCATACTATTACAGCCAAACCTGGATTTAATTTCAATTTTGGAGCTCACCGTGACATTAAATCTAGAGTGTTGAAACTATTTGGTGTCTCTCTTGTTTCTCTCTCTATTTTGTGACGCATGAGCACATCCCCCTGCAGCTTCTCTCACCCATCCTCGCCGCGTGGGGTTAATTTTCGGAAACACTAAATCCAGATTCGACTGTACTTTGAAAAATACGTGTCTGTGACTGGTGACAGAAAAGTGATTGGGGACATCTCGAACCCTCTTTTCAAGGTCGCCTTTAAAAAATACGTGTCCATGACTGGTCACATAAGAGTGGTTAGTTATATTTTGAACCCATTTCTCAGGTCACCTTTGAAAAATACGTGCCAGTGACTGGCCATAGAAGAGTGCTTGATAAAATGTGTATTAAGGGTGTTGGTTAAATCCAACTTTGAATTTTTTGTTTATAGGTACGGCACTGATTTAATATATATTTTTTGCTAACGATTTGAGAACGAAAAAAAGAATACTTGTCAAATATCCGGGGCATGTCAGTTTTGTCTGTATTTTTCTTCATTTCGCCACGTATTTAGCAAAATGTAGGGTCACCATCATCAAGACGGGGCCCTTTGAAAACCTGGTATATCTCGAGACTTCTTCTATTATGTACATACAACTGTCAAAAAATAAGTTTTTTGAGAATTTTAGATTGTCAATAGAGTCTCTGATTATTGGACTCCTCGAAAATGTCCACTACGATTTTTGAGCGCCAACCCTTAACGTCAAAAATCAACCCCTCTCTACCTCGTAAATAAAACTTTGTCAAAAAATAACTTTTTAACCAATTTTACAGTCTCAATAGAGTATCTGATTTTTGGGCTCCACGGAAGTACCCACTGCGATTTTTAGGCTCCAACCCTTAACGTCAAAACTCAACCCCTCTGTACCACGTAGATACAACTTTGTCAACAAATAACTTTTTAATCAATTTTACAGTCTCAATAGAGTATCTGATTTTTGGGCTCCTCGAAAGTACCCACTACAATTTTGGGCGCCAACCCTTAACGTCAAAACTCAACTCCTCTGTACCACGTAGATACAACTTTGTTAAGAAATAACCTTTTTGAGAAATTTAAATTGTCAATAGTCTCTGATTTTTGGGCTCCTCGAAAATACCCATTACGATTTTTGGGCTCCAACACTTAACGTCAAAAATCAACCCCTCTCTGCCTCGTACATACGACTTTGTCAAGAAATAAGTTTTTTGAGAATTTTACATTGTCAATAGAGTCTCTGATTTTTGGACTCCTCGAAAATGCCCACTACGATTTTTGAGCGCTAACCCTTAACGTCAAAAATCAACCCCTCTCTATCTCGTACATGAGACTTTGTCAAAAAATCATTTTTTTAAAGAATTCTACAGTGTCAATAGTCTCATGATTTTTGGGCTCATCAAAAATACCCACTACGATTTTTGGGCTCCAACACTTAACGTCAAAAATCAACCCCTCTCTGCCTCGTACATACGACTTTGTCACGAAATAAGTTTTTTGAGAATTTTAAATTGTCAATAGAGTCTCTGATTTTTGGACTCCTCGAAAATGCCCAATACGATTTTTGAGCAGTTGTATTTGAAAAAAATAAAGATTCAAGAAATAAAATAAAAACAATTTCTAAATACGCTTTTATTTAACTGACAATCCATAAAATTTCAAATTTTAAATATATTGAATATTTCCTGAACATAAAAAATCATATCGGAACTAAAAAAGAAAAAAATAATTTCTTTACAATATATAATACAATAAGTCACTGATTATCCTAGTAGAAATAAAATAAAATTTTATAGTACAACTAAAAGCGTGGGGCGTATGAGATTTGGAAGCTGTCACATACCTCTTGAGTAGGCAGTGGAATGAGTAGAAATGTATGCACGCATCATTCATAAATCATACGCCCCACGCTTTTATTTGTACTATAAAATTTTATTTTATTTCTACTAGAATAACACAGGCCGACAATATTTGACAAAATTCAAAAGCCAGAAAGCGGACCAAACATTTCCGAAGGATTTTGATGCGCTGAATCCGAACTCAAAATTGCTTCTGTACGTCAGGTTTTCAAGATATCCTAACTTAAAAGTGCAAAAAACGCGTTTTTTAGCTTTTTTGTGGTTATATAACTGTACAAAAAAAATGTCTACCACAAAGCTAATACGGAATTTGAAAGTGCTAATCTTCCCTTTCAAACCTACTTGGATTTATTAGGATATCTTTATTTTTCACCAAAATATTGTAATTTGAAATTTTTTATTTTAGCGATAGCGATTTTAGCTGACGGTACGATATTTTTTTGTTCAAAATATTATCTCGGGGGTTTTCGAGGGTGCCCTTTCTATTTCCAGTGTCAGTTTTTTGTTATAACCCCTAGAAGATCCAATATGGCGACCACAATTTAGGGCTTTAAAAAACAACAAATGAAACCGCACAAAATATCAACGAAAAAGCGTACAGTCGTTTGGAACCAAACTTTGCACATTGATAAAACAATAAAAAATATGGAACCCGTGACTTTTCATTTCTACGGAAGCCGTTTCCTAGGGGTAAAAACCACCCCTAACAAGCCACAAGTATGCTAACCCACCTGACTCTGGGAAAAATAAGTTTAGTCGCATATTTTTCTTAGAATAATGAAGTTCCATGCTACAAGTGGGTTAACCCATCTACCTGCTAATCCACCTAAATCCAGAAATCACCCCTACCAAATCATAAGCAGGCTAACCCACCTAACCCTGGGAGCAACGAATTTAGTCGTTTACATTTCGTGAAATAATTGCATTCTATACTACAAGTGGGCTAACCTTGAAATGAAATGTTTCAATTTAGCGTATTAACCCATTAACGCCGAGATGGTATGCCATTGTCCCTTGAAAATGTTATCTGAGGGGTTTTCGGGGGTTCCTTTTCGATTGGCTTAGTTTTTTGTTATAACTCCTAGAAGAGCGAATATGGAAAACAGTGAGACCTTAAAAAAATTATACTATTATGATTCATTTAATATTGTAAATTTACTTAGGATTTTCCAGCTTACTAAGGCAAGATTCAATATTTTCCAGCCACTTAAGGCTTGACTTGGGATTGTCCAGCTAAGCAAGAAAGTACTTAATATTTTCCAGCCAATTAAGGCAAGACTTTAGATTGCCCAGCCAATTATGGCAAGCCTTTGGATTTCCCAGCCAATAAAGGCAAGACTTATTATTGTTCAGCCAGTCAAGACAAGACTTTGAATCGTCCAGCCAGGCAAAGCAAGACTTACGATTGCCCAGTCAGTTAAGGCAAGACTTGGGATTGTCCAGCTAAGCAAGGAAGTACTTATTATTTTCCAGTCAATTGAGCTAAGACTTTTGATGGCCCAGGCAATCAAGGAAAGACTTATGATTGCACATTCAGTTAAGGCAAGACAGCTACGCAAGGAAGTACTTAATATTTTCCAGCCACTTAAGGCAAAACTTTAGGTTGCTCAGCCAATCAAGGAAAGGCTTTAGATTGCCCAGCCAATCAAGGAAAGACTTTGAATTGCCCAGCCAATAAAGGCAAGACTTTGTATCGCCCAGCGAGTCAAGGCAAGACTTTATATCGCCCAGTCAGTCAAGACAAGACTTTGAATCGTCCAGCCAGTCAAAGCAAGACTTACGATTGCCCAGCTAGTTAAGGCAAGACTTAGTATTGTCCAGCTACACAAGGAAGTACTTAATATTTTCCACTTAATTAAGGCAAGACTTTAGATTGCCCAGCCAATCAAGGAAAGACTTTGAATTGCCCAGCCAATAAAGGCAAGACTTTGTATCGCTCAGCCAGTCAAGGCAAGAGTTTGAATCGCCCATTCAGTCAAGACAAGACTTTGAATGGTCCAGCCAGTCAAGGCAAGACTTACGATTGCCCAGCTAGTTAAGGCAGGACTTACGATTGTATGTTCAATGAAGATGAAACTAATTTCTTGTTTTCTTATGGAAACGTTCGCCCTTCATGTCAAACGATCGTTGAAGAGACTTTCGTTTATGACTAGTAGGGTCATTATCATTTCTTTGCAAAGACCAGCAATAGTCGGCCATAATTCTTACATTGAATCGACCTTGATAATGTTGCTCTTTTTGGTGAAAGCCTTGATGAAAGCGTTCCCCCATTTTTTCACTGAATGCTCCAACATTTTCTGGGAAATAATCCAAATGAGATTTGAGAAAATGTAATTTCATACTCATCAAACAACCTAATCTTTTAAAATTCTTCAACATACTAGATACAATAGTTCTAAACTTTGGATCTCGATTGTTCCCTAAAAATTTCTGCACATCTTTGAAACTCAACCATGCATCCTTTTCAATAGATGTCACGGTTTTGATAAAGTCATCATCTTTGATAAGTTTTCTTATATCAGGCCCAACAAAAATACTTTCCTTAACTTTGGTATCACTTGAATGCGGAAATGTAGATCTGATATAATTGAAATATTCTCCTTCGGTGTTTAGGACTTTCACAAATTGCTTCATTAACCCTAGTTTTATATGGAGTGGTGGCAATAATACTTTCTTTCTGTCAACAAGACTTTCATAAACAACATTATACTGACCAACTGTCCACTCTAATCTGTCTGGCCATTTCTCCATTATCCAATGTTCATCCCTTGCACGACTTTCCCAAAGGCAAAGGAAACAAGGGTATTTAATGTTTCCTGATTGTAAACCTATTATAAGATTTATCATTTTGAAGTCACCACAAATAAGCCAATTATGGACATTGTACTTTATTTTTATCAGAAGTAATTGGAAAGTATCATAAGATTCTTTCAGTATAGTTGAGTGACCTACTGGAATTGCAGCGTACTTATTTTCATGATGTAATAGTACTGCTTTCAGACTTTCTGTAGACGAATCTACGAAAAGACCCTAATCCTCTGGCGTATATAAGTTTATTTTATATAAATTAATGAGTCCTTCGATATCATTACAATACACAATCCTACTGTCCATTGAAAAGTAGTTCCATCTCCAATCTCGAACAATAGGAAAGTTGAGTGAGGCGTGACAGGCACTCAATCTCAATCCTGGGCTCGATCCGAACTTTTACGATGTTTAAAGAATCGCCGAAAAAATAACACTCTAGACCACCTGCAGATTGATAGCAAGACACAGGCCCCAGCACTCCGTTCCCAGGCACAAAAATGTATCAATTTTCAGTTAAGGGGTAAGGCCACCATGCAACTTTCAAAAAATCGAAATTTTTTTAGTAAGCCTAAAATATTTCTAAAACCCTGTAGAATGAGAAAAAAAATTGTGTAA
>NC_046662.1:133585560-133618197 GCF_010883055.1 Belonocnema kinseyi
CAGCGAGTTCGCCCGTTTTGGACCTCCCGAAAAACGAGCCGCAGAAACTTAATCCGGAAAAGGCCATTTTATATCGAAATTATGTAAAAAGAAATGTTTTTTTAACGTTTACATACACTTGATTAAAAACTAAAAAAGAAAATTCAATAGCTTTCACTGTACTTCCGAAAAACGTTCCTGAAAATGTCCTTTTTTTTTGACGCGCATGGTGGCCTTACCCCTTAATTGAAATAATAAAAAGAACAAGACCATTTTTCGAAAAAAGCTCTCTGTTCAGTTCTGTATTTAGGCATTTATACTCTGTCGTTGAAATGAGAAATCAAAAAATTCAGAATCAGTAGCAGTGATCGTGTAGTTTCCCGGAGCCGAGAATTCGATTGCGAGTATATAATTCGTTTCTCGAAGTCTTCGAGAACGATGTCAGACCTCGAGTGTGCAACGGAGACTGCTGTCCGAGAATTGTAGTTGTAGAAAATTTGACACTTCTCATTTTGGACAAATGACTCTATCTCCCTTGGAGCGTTCAGCAGGGCAGGGTCGCGGCCAACACCGTAAGAATGACAAAGATGGTAATAAATCACTCTTATGGCCGAATTATGTTTGCAGAGATACGTCGTTTCCACGTGAGTGGAACAATCAGATAATATGTGTTCTCGGTACTCACCGTGTGCATCATACGCTTTGCGCCTATCACTGTGAACTACTTGGCATAAAATGCGGTCGCAGTATACTAAGGTGGAAGTTAAACCATCCTGAAACGAAAATTAAATCCTCTGTACCTGAATTAAACCCTGATGGTCTGAGAAAAGCAAAATTTTACTCTTTTGGTAAAGACTGTTCTTCTACATTTCTATGAAAGATTCCATGCGTTTCCTTGTCAAGTCGCTATTGGCGGAATTTTTTAACATTTGCTTTCTTTACGTTGGCTTTTAGAAGTGAAGCATTCAGATGAAGTAATGCACTTTCCTCAATTCTGATGTCAAAATTCAGGCCACGGGTCTGGCCGCCTGCTCTACGGCTTTGTAAAGGTACGCTTCTTTGCCAATCATCTCGGGGTTCCTAACTATTTTTAGGAGAGAATCTTTGCCATTTGCAACGATGCAACCTATACTTAGAACAATTTGGTCATGAAGACATTGGAGATTCAGAAGTCCGCGTCCGCCTTGACGGCGTGAGATGTATAATCGCGACACAGTCGAATTAATATGCAAGCTCTTATGCATATGCATGATCTTACGTGTGGCGATATCAAAGGCCGTAAACTCGTTCTTCGTCCATTGAATCACCCCAAATGAGTAGAGTAGAACAGGGACGGCAAGCATGTTAGTCGCAGATATCTTGTTTAAAGCTCACAGATTTGAAGACCAAATCTATCGAAGAAGATGTTTGGATCTGCTTCACACAGAAAAAAACAGATAGTTAGATTCACTTCTATGCATTGTTAACTTGAAGTTTACTTGTTCGCATTGTACAAGAAACAATTTAAATATTTTCTGATACTAAATGAGATAATGTTTTCAAAATATACAAAGCGTGAAGTCAGCATTACTACTTCAAATTATAAAAAGAAAAATTACTAGAAGAAGCAGCTTTAATGAAAATTTGAAATATTACAATTGAAGATGTAAGCTGTATGAATAACTTAATTTAAATAGTAAGCAAAGAATGGTGAGTTTGACTTTTGCAAGTGAGTTCGATCTACTTTTTCGCATTGCAATAAGCACTACTCGAATTTTCAGCCTTACTATATAAAATGGTAAGTAAGTTCAGCGATTGAACTAGAAACAGGATGGCCCCTCCGCAAACATTTTTAGGAGGTCCGTTTGAAATTAAAAAAGAAGGCCGACGGCTGGGTTTTGCTTTACAGTAGTCACGCCACTGACATTTTACGAACTAATTTTTCAGAAATTATTTTATAATGTGTTCTCTTTTATCATAATACTACTTCAGATAATGATTATAAATAAACATAGCGAATAACGTCTATTTCATACTAAAATATATATATATTTTTTTGCTGTTTAGTTCAAAATGTTCAGAATTTAAAAATATTCTCAAGAATTATATATAAAACAAAAGTTTTTTTTTACGTTGTTTCTACTATGGCATTTTATGTTAATTATATTTTTAATTTCTTGTAACCATAAAAATTACTATTAAGATCATACCACCCAATTTCAAATATTTTCATTTGGCTTTTTTGTCTCTAATGAGACGAAAAGACAGTTAGTTTGGAAATCTGTTTTTTAATAGTGAATCTTTTTCATACATACTTTGTATAATATTATTCATGATAAAATACATTACTTCTCAATATTAAACACAAATTTTTCAAATAGACAAACTAAACTCAGGATTCGTTCCAATCTGCAGGGTTTTATTATATAAATATTTTAAGAGTTCTTTTAATTAAGTGTAAATAGTCTCACCTCAACTTCTTACAAGAAGTACTTCTATTTACTTTTTTGTAAAAAGATTGAATTTTAATTTTAGCAATGTTAGAAATGTATTAATTTTTTGTATTATTCCTTTTTGTTTTTAGAAAATATAAGAAGCTAAATAAATTGGTTCAGAATAAACTAAAAAAATAGTATTATTTGGATTTTTTTCAAATTTGTAAACAAAAAAGCTATCATATCACTGGAATATCGCGATGTTTAATTTCTAACTTCTCGGACACCAATAACGTTTTTCTATCAAACAGTTTTACTTCTAATTCAGCATCCCCATATCTTATGAGAAAAATTTTCTTTTTGCAAAAAATTTAAATTTTAATCACTATTCAACGTTTGTCTTATCTTAAAATAGTTATTTCGATCTTGCATTCAATATATTATTATTTTGCTTTAAATATTTTTTATTTATATATTAGTTAAGTAAATGAATGTTGCGTTTTCAGTAAAGTTAGACGATTGTTGTGACATATAATAAATTGAAATATGTACTTTTTATGACCACAAAATTTACAACGTTCATATGAACGACGAAAAAAAAATTTTTTTTACGATTTTTTTTTTGGTTGAAATTGTTTTTGGCAATCTAAAAACGCATTTCATGCAAAAATATTGCCAAATTTTTTATTTAGGGGGTGACTAGCAACCCCTAACGTGATTTTTGTAGATGCGACAGAAAAGTCGACTACAAAGTCGACAAAGGTAATATATATTTATGAGAGTAATAAGTCTAACCGTTCGGAATCAAAAGCAGACGAAATTTTTTGGTGTTCAGAAACCTCGCTCCAACCCCTAAGAACCACCCCTATGATAAACGATATTTGAAATTAGTAAAATCGACAAAAACAGCCAGAAGATAATAAAAAGTTGGGTGTTTAAGGCCCTAAAAAATGACCCCTTTTGTTCCTCCAACTAATGCTGGTGGTAAGAAACCTCCCTCGGAAACCGAAAACCCACCCCTAATTAATAAGTTCCCAAAATTCTGGTAAATGTCCAATTCAGTTCCAAATTAATACATATCAGATCATTTAATAGCTTAGAAAATTAATAAAAAGCATCCCGATAATCATGGTAGTGGCAGAATATCTCCGTCGGATACCAAAAAACCAACCCTAATGAAATCCAATCATTGAAAATTCGGAAAATCGACAAAAACAGGCAAAGGGTAATAAAAAGTTGGGTGTTTAACGTCCTGAACAATCACCCACTTTGTTCCCCCGATTAATGGTGGTGGTATGAAACCTCGCTCGAAAACCGAAAACCCACCCCTAATTAATAAGTTCACAAAATTCTGGTGAATGTCCAACTGAGTTCGAAATTAATACATATACGATCATTTTATAGCTTAAAAAATTAAAAGAAGCATCCCCGTATTCATGGTAGTGGCAGTATATCTCCATCGGATACCAAAAAACCACCCCTAATTAAATCCAATTTTTGAAAATTCGGAAAATCGACAAAAACAGGCAAAGGGCAACAAAAAGTTGGGTGTTTGACGTGCTGAACAATCACCCCTTTTGTTCCCCCGACTAATGCTGGTGTTAAGAAACCTCGCTCGAAAACCGAAAACCCACCCCTAATTATTAAGTTCACAAAATTCTGTTAAATGTGCAATTCAGTTCGAAATTAATACATTTATGATCATTTAATAGCCTAGAAAATTAATAAAAAGCATCCCCTTAATCATGGTAGTGGCAGTATATCTCCATCGGTAACCAAAAAACCACCCCTCATGAAATCCAATTTTTGAAAATTCGGAAAATCGACAAAAACAGGCAAAGGGCAATAAAAAGTTGGGTGTTTAACGTGCTGAACAATCACCCCTTTTGTTCCCCCGACTAATGCTGGTGGTAAGAAACCTCGCTCGAAAACCGAAAACCCACCCCTAATTATTAAGTTCCCAAAATTCTGTTAAATGTGCAATTCAGTTCGAAATTAATACGTATACGACCATTTAATAGCTTAAAAAATTAATAAAAAGCATCCCTCTAATCATAGTGGCAGAATATCTCCTTTTGATACAAAAAACCACCCCTAATAAAATCCAATTTTTGAAAATTCGGAAAATCGACAAAAACAGGCAAAGGGCAATAAAAAGTTGGGTGTTTAACGTGCTGAACAATCACCCCTTTTGTTCCCCCGACTAATGCTGGTGGTAAGAAGCCTCGCTCGAAAACTGAAAACCCACCCCTAATTATTAAGTTCCCAAACTTCTGTTAAACGTGCAATTCAGTTCGAAATTAATACATATACGATCATTTAATAGCCTAGAAAATTAATAAAAAGCATCCCCATAATCATAGTAGTGGCAGAATATCTCCTTTGGATACCAAAAAACCACACCTAATGAAATCCAATTGTTGAAAATTCGGAAAATGGAGAAAAACAGGCAAAGGGTAATAAAAAGTTGGATGTTTAACGTCCTGAACAATCACCCCTTTTGTTCACCCGGCTAATGCTGGTGGTAAGAAACCTCGCTTGAAAACCTGAAAACCCACCCCTAATCAATGAGTTCCCAAAATTCTGGTAAATATCCAATTCAGTTCCAAATTAATACATATACGATCATTTAATTCCTTAGAAAATTAATAAAAAGCATCCCCCTAATCATGGTAGTAGCAGAATATCTCCTTTGGATACCAAAAAACCACCCCTAATGAAATCCAATTTTTGAAAATTCGGAAAATCGATAAAAACTGGCAAAAGTTTTAATTTGGAACTGAATTGAACTTTTACCAGAAATTTGGGAACTTATTAATTAGGGGTGGGTTTTCGGTTTTCGAGCGAGGTTTCTTACCACCAGCATTAGTCGGGGGAACAAAAGGGGTGATTGTTCAGGACGTTAAACACCCAACTTTTTATTACCCTTTGCCTGTTTTTGTCGATTTTCCGAATTTTCAAAAATTGGATTTCATTAGGGGTGGTTTTTTGGTATCAAAAGGAGATATTCTGCCACTACTATGATTAGAGGGATGCTTTCTATTTATTTTCTAAGATATTAAATGATCGTATATGTATTAATTTGGAACTGAATTGAACTTTTACCACAATTTTGGGAACTTATTAATTAGGGGTGGGTTTTCGGTTTTCGAGCGAGGTTTATTACCACCAGCATTAGTCGGGGGAAAAAAGGGGTGATTGTTCAGCACGTTAAACATCCAACTTTTTATTACCCTTTGCCTGTTTTTGTCGATTTTCCGAATTTTCAAAAATTGGATTTCATTAGGGGTGGTCTTTTGGTATCCGATGGAGATATTCTGCCACTACTATGATTAGGGGGATGCTTTTTATTTATTTTCTAAGATATTAAATGATCGTATATGTATTAATTTGGAACTGAATTGAACTTTTACCACAATTTTGGGAACTTATTAATTAGGGGTGGGTTTTCGGTTTTCGAGCGAGGTTTATTACCACCAGCATTAGTCGGGGGAACAAAAGGGGTGATTGTTCAGCACGTTAAACATCCAAATTTTTATTACCCTTTGCCTGTTTTTGTCGATTTTCCGAATTTTCAAAAATTGGATTTCATTGGGGGTGGTTTTTTGGTATCCGATGGAGATATTCTGCCACTACTATGATTAGGGGGATGCTTTTTATTAATTTTCTAAGATATTAAATGGTCGTATATGTATTAATTTCGAACTGAATTGTACATTTACCAGAATTTTGTGAACTTATTAATTAGGGGTGGGTTTTCGGTTTTCGAATGAGGTTTCTTACCACCAGCATTAGTCGGGGGAACAAAAGGAGTGATTGTTCAGCACGTTAAACATCCAACTTTTTATTACCCTTTGCCTGTTTTTGTCGATTTTCCGAATTTTCAAAAATTGGATTTCATGAGGGGTGGTTTTTTGGTTACCGATGGAGATATACTGCCACTACCATGATTAAGGGGATGCTTTTTATTAATTTTCTAAGCTATTAAATGATCATATATGTATTAATTTGGAACTGAATTGGACTTTAACCAGAATTTTGGGAACTTTTTAATCAGGGGTGGGTTTACCGTTTTCGAGCGAGGTTTCTTACCACCAGCATTAGTTGGAGGAACAAAAGGGGTAATTTTTTAGGGCCTTAAACACCAAAAAATTTCGTCTGGTTTTGATTGCGAACGGTTAGACTTATTACTCTCTTAAATATATATTACCTTTATCGACTTTGTAGTCGACTTTTCTGTCGCATCTACAAAAATCACGTTAGGGGTTGCTAGTCACCCCCTATATAAAAAATTTGGCAATATTTTTGCATGAAATGCGTTTTTATATTGCCAAAACAATTTCAACCAAAAAAAAATCGTGAAAAAAAAAATTTTTTCGTCGTTCATGTGAACGTTCTAAACTTTGTGGTCATTACTTTTTAAATTTAAATTACAATTATTTTATAATTATGCATATAAATTACCAATAATATATTTATTGTATGCGTTAATACTTCTAAGCAAAATATTTTTCCCAAGTTCGTTACAAAATATTAGATATCCTCTGTGAGATATTAATTAGAAAAAATATAATTAAAATTTTTTAATCCTGACTATTAGTATATAATATGTATAAAAAATGACTGGTAGAACTGAGCACAACACTTATATTTCTTATCTGGCCCTGTTTTTCTCAGAAAAAACGCTTGACCGAGAGTTTGTCAGAAAATTTAAGCGGTTCCGGGGCCCACTTATCTAAAGTGTGTGCTAATTTAGGTATTAGGAGAGGTTTTAAGTAGTCAGGTTCAATTGTGCAACAAAAATCGTAAATTAAGTGCAGTAATCACATATAAAATAATTTTTTTCTTTTCAAATCGATCAACACTTTACATCATTTTTGATGTCGAAAGTTTCAAAATAATTTGTTCATCAAACGGAAGCAGAATGCGATTGGTTCTTTTATTTTTCTCAAAAAAAAGCACGTTTGGGGTGGAGATGCTGCTAGTCAGCACCTCCACAAGAGAAAATTTAAAAAAATTAAAAAACCTAACCCTTGAGAAAAATCTGATAGAAAAAGGTAGGGAATAAGTACAATAATTACACTAACAGCTACACCTAACTAAAAATATAGATATTCAACAAAACTAAAAAAATATGAATAAAAAAAAACGATACCCAGTTCCCTACAGTAACAATAAAAAATTTAAAAAACACCCTTGACCCATTTAGCCAAACCCTGCGCAGCTGCCTTCAACTAAAAAATCCAAAAAGATTTCAATTAAAACTAATTACCATTAAGACTTTTCCAAAAATATTTTTCATTTCCACATCTCCACAGTGACATTAAACAGCACTTGCGAACTACCTTTATCACACTTGAACCAAGTCTCACCCTCCATCTATTAAAACCTCCAAAACAATCTCAAATTAAAAATAACTACCCTAAATGACTTTCAAACACTCTAGTTAATAAATCTATCTCCACAGTAATATTCTACGTCATCTATTAAATACTCACTTTATGAAAGTCTCACCTTCAAACAATTAAGGGGTTAGTACAGAAACTTTGATGTTTTTTTTTAAGAATTTTTTTTCAGTTTAATAATTATTTTATTGATTCAAACTTTTTACACATAAATATTGACATCGAATACTATTAGAAAAAAATTATTTTATTTTGATTCCAATGTAAATATGGCTGGTACGGCTGCCTGAAATTAACCCTGCTAAAATCTGGTAGACATGATATCTCCATTTCGGAGCATCGGAAATAAAAAACTTCGTAATATTATTGAAGAGTAGACTTATAGTTATGTTCGGGACCGCAGAAATTAAAATCCGAGAAAACGCGTTTAAATTTGTGCATTTATGAAAATGCTCGTTTGGCGGGCTCGAGACACTTGCATTCTTTTGCAATTTTTGACATGTTCCTGAATTCTCCGACCAAAATAAGCACTTCCACACCATTTCTCAATATATTTAATACAAAAATTCTTCATTTTTGGAATATAGATTTTTTGAAAAAAAGTTCCTGTACTAACCCCTTAAAACCGTAAAAAATATTTCAAATTAGACATAACTACCACATATAACTTTGCAATACTCCAAGTAATATACCTATTCCGACAGTAATATTACACAAGCCATAGGAACTACGCCTATTACATTTAACGAATCCAGTCTCAGCTGTCTTCAAATAAAAACGCCAAAAAATTGAAAATTAACAAGATTAGCCCCAGACAACATTTCAACATTCTAGTTGATGTATCTATTCGCCCAGTAATATTTCGCAACCTGTAGGAGCTATCCCTCTAAAATTTAACGACTCCAGTCTCAGTTGTCTTCAACTAAAACCGCCAAGAAAAAGTAAAAGTAAATAGAATCACCTAAAACAACTTTTCAATGCTCTCGTTATTATACCCATCCAACAGTAATATTTCACGACTCCTAGCAACTACCCCTATCACATTTAACGAACCGAGTCTCGCTTTCCATAAATTCAAACGTTGAAAAATATTTCAAATTAAAAACAATCACCCCAAACAGCTTTCCAAATCCCTAATAGGTATATCCACCCTCACAGTAATACTTAACAACCGCTAGGGGTTCCAAAATATTACTGTGACTCTAGATATATGAACTATAGACCTTGAGAGTTGTGTGTGGTAGTAATTTTTAATTTAATTTTGTTGTTGCAAGTTTGGTTGAAGGCAGCTGAAACTTGTTTCGTTAAATGTGACAGGGGTAGTTCCTAGAGGTCGTGTAATATTACTGTGCAGATAAATATATTACCTAAAGTCCTGAAAAGTTGTATGAGGTGATTCGTTCCATTAAAAATTTATTTTTGCTATTTTAGATAAGGAGAGCTGAGACTTGATTCGATACACTTCATAGAGGTAATTCCTAGGGGTTGCGGAATATTACTGTTATTAAACTTTCACTCGGGTAAACTCGGTTATTTATCACAGCCACGGACCAAGTCAAGTGAACGATGAACTCAGAATGCCGAAAGGCAATTCAACCAACCCAACACGATGCTTGAAACCTCTCGCGATGATGCTGCAGGTATACAATTACGAGCGTCCACTAGCGTTGAAGGCGACAACAGTGACCTCTGGATGCTTTTTTAGAGCTACCATCTGCCACTCCACAGATTTTTTGGCCGCTCACTTCCTGATGGTCAAGAAAGTTCCTTAGAATGCAACAGGTGTTTAATAAAACCGCCTTCTGAGCTGCTGCCAATTTCCTACTGACTCATAAATGTTCAAGATGTTTAGTGCATCTTGCGTGCACATTGTAGCCGAAATCACAATGGGATGAATAGATGCATGATTCACATTCCTCCATATGGTCTTTACTTCATGCCTTAACTCGCGAGGGGAAGAGTTACTAGTTCGTGTAGTAACCGTTTTGTGAGGAGTAACTTGGCCGACTTCGCCTTGTATCGCTTATATTTATATGAACACAGGTGTACTCGGCTAGCACCTCCACAACGGAATATGAATAATTTCTTCATGATATAATTTTTGGGTTTTTTTGTGCACCGATGCCGATTTTTGGGCTCTTTTAGTTTTCTCAAAAAACTGACTTTTGGGTGAAGGTGCTGGCCGCTAGTACCAGCACCACAGTAGTCAACCACGTCTTCATGTAACACGTGTTTGCGATAATTCTTGGTGCTCACAACCTTGTCCTGTATCGCAATGACGAATCCTTACGTCTCTGGATACAGAACACCCTCTCTTAGCCAAATATTAGATGTCTCACTATCAACTGCATTTTGATCTAACATGTTGGGGTGCTCGCCATTAATGGCTTTCTGCATCCATTGTATTTCTAATTCCTCTATGGTTTCTGCCCTGATATTCAAGACCCCATCTGAGGACAAATTTAAGGGAGTATGGTCAAGATCCGCTTGACAGATGGTAATGTGAAGCGCAACATTTCGTTTGCTTTTAAAATAGTCTCGCAACTGTATAACTTGTGACTCACACAGTTTTTTGACATCTACAACGCCCTTACTCCCTAAATGTCGTGGTTGAACTACCCTTTCAATCGCTGAATTTCTGTGGTGCATTCGGTGCTTCGTCATTTCTACACGAACAATTCTGTTTAACTTTTCAAGGTCGGTGTTAGACCATTTTATGAGCCCGAAAGAGTACGTGAGGACAGAGATGGCATATGTGTTGATTGCCCTGATTTTGTTTACCGAGTTCAGAAAACTCTTCATAATCAATCTGAGTCTCATAGTAAAGGCAGTCGTTAGGCTTGTCTTAACTATCGTATGTTGAATACCCAGATATTTATATGATTCGCCTGCAGCCATTGCCTTGAAGTCATTTTCGAAGTCGTTCCCTAACTCTACAGTCCCTAATTCCCCTCTGATTAAATGCACTGTTCTACATTTATCTAGTCTGAACTCCATGTGGATATAATTGGAAAACTGAATTGTGACATCGATTACTTGCTGCAGTTTCTGGGCTGAACTAGCATACAGCTTCAGGCCATCCATATAAAGAAGATGGGTCACTTGATGACCATCCTCATTATCATGAATTCTGAACCCATGAGACATGCTGTTTAGTGTTTTGCTCAATGGATTCAATGCTAAACAGAACCATAGTGCGCTGAAGGAGCTTTGGTTGTCTATGATTAAAATACTTGATTCTTGTACCTCAGAGCCTCATCGCATGGTATAGAAAGTCAATAATGCGTGGGCAGCTTTTGTAAAGTTTTAAGACTGCAATCAAATAGTCATGCAGCACGGAAGGAAACGCTTGCTTCTAGTCAATGTATGCCATGTGTAAGTTCCTTTGATGCTTACGAGCTTGAGTCATGGCAACAGCGTCTACAGTGACTAGATCTTTACAGCCTCGCGAGTTTTTACAACATCCTTTTTGTTCTTCTGTAAGAATGTCATTTTTGTTGCAATGAGAATATAGCGATGAGAATATAGTAATGAAAATATGGTGGATCTCGAGCCCTTGGTGGAACAAAAACTGCATTTGCAGGCCTAGTTTTTTCGGCCCAGCGTTCGAACGGCTGCCACAGCTGCACAGTATACAAGAATTTGCACCTCTAACGCAGTTTGTGCTACGTTCAACTACGTAAGTAAAACATTACTGCTGTAGTTTTCCTGGGATTTCCCTGTCCACATCATCGTTAGTAATATCCGCATGTGGTTCTAATGGATCCGGTACATGGTGTTCATTATCCCTAGCACGTATGCCTTCAGCATCAATCAAATCTTCGTTGTCCACATCTTCCAAGCCGAGTTCATCAATAGGAAGCTGCTGTTCTACTTCCATTTTGATAGCAGTTATTTTAACAGCCGAAAGCAGTCTGTTTACAGATATTGATTGTTTTTGATCTGCCAGACTCTGCTAATCTTTCCGAATCGAACTGGTCTTTCGAATCGGCATTCGACGCTCTCAGATCGACTCGAAAGAAAACCGATTTGAAGTGGGCAGTTCGAAAGTCTTGCGAATCGATGTTCGACGCGTTCAGTTTTTCGATTTGAATTCTAATTCGAACTGACTATGTATGTATAATTATTTCTCGCTGTGCCAGTATGGTAAAGGTTTGTTTCTTTGGGTATGAAAATACTCTTCTAGGTTTTTTTAGATTAAAAGAAAAATTGTCCAGAAGATGAAAGAATTAAATTTATGTAAAAAGTGAGATTTCTTTCTCATTATTATCAATATCAAAACTTTAAATGAGAATGCGTGTTATTTGTGTAGATATAAATGGAGAAGGGAAAGCTTTCAGTGTAATAACATAAAATTTTAATACTCAAATTAATTTATTCAACTATCAATATGCTTTGACCGTTAACTTAAATAATGCAAATCTAGCATTAATATTTTTATGAAGTTCCAATATTTTTATGTACCATTTTAATTTTTTTGCAGGCAATATTGATGAAGTTTTATTTTTTCAAGCATTATTTCTTTTTAAAATATATAAATATGCTAAATTGATTAATAATGAACAAAAAAGTTTCAATGATGATAATTGAAATTCATCTTATGATTTTTTTTAACTTTGTTGAATAATAAGGTGTATTTTTTGTGACATGCATTTCTGCTGGTTCAACTAAAATATATTACCCTATCTTATTTTTAATTTTTAATTTTAATTGAATCTGCATAAATAAATCAGCTTTTAAGGTTCGAAAAATAAATTTTTCAAAAGTTGAAGTATTTAAAAATGAATAAAAATAAGTACATTGAAACACTTATATAGCCCTCCCTTCTATAGGCATTCCGAGAATTAAAGCCGCGCCCTAGGTGTGTATATCAAGAACAGCGCGGGGGCCGCGGGGTCTGCGGTTGTCAAGCGTGAACAAACAAAAGCGTAGCGGGCTACAATGAGTTAATTCACACTCAAATTCACACCCAAAATCGGCGGTATAAAAGAGTTTCACTGTAGTATTAGTTTATCAAATGCAATTACAATTTTAGAGTAACTAAATGTTGTTTAACGGACAAAGTTAATAAATCGAAACAATACAAATAAATAAGTAAAAAAATCTGCCCACTTGGCGGGCACATTCTCATCGCGCACTACGCGTGCGGCTCGCTAGTTTGAGCCCGCCTGGGGCGCGCGTCTCTTGAATCTCGCGCTTCGCCCTCGATAATCAGTTACCTCGCGCTTTGCGCTATAGCTATACCTAAAGAATTGAAAGTCAGTGCAAAAACCATCCTCATAAGTCACAGCTCAAAAAAAGTAAAAAATCCCGGGCTGATAACCTTATAGTTTCGGTCAGGTGTCCATCCGTCGCTCCCCTTTCGTACAAAAGGACATAAGCGTCAACATTTTGCAAAGTAAAAGGGATTGTGCGCCAAAATTTGACACAGAAAAAATTCGAAAACGCCAAAATTTATATCAAACAAATTTTGTTTAAACAATTTTTTTTGTAACCATTTTTAGACTATTTTACAGCGATTCAAAAATTACGTAAACTATAATGTTTTCTGAACATTTACAATTTATCATAGAGATGAAAATTATAATTTTTTTCTTAAAGAAAAACAGAGCGAAAAATTTTTTTCGAAATATTTGTATTTATAGTCTTTCGAAAGTTTAGAAGACATGAACCCCATTTTTAAACACATTTTTTATATTTTTTCATTCGCAATCACCATGTTATGAGCCTTTAAGGCCCCCTGAAAAGTAAGCGTTAAAAACCCTGTCAAATTGAAAGCAGACCCATGCATCGCCCCACTTTTCTGTTTTCTTACGATCCGGAGAGGAATTGTCGGTCAAAATAATCTAACAGATGGTACCACAAAAAGTGGGTCTGACTTTTTCATTGAATTGCATTAAGAAAAAACAATAATAATTAAAATCTTGATGCTGTTTGCAAATAATCAAAAAAATCAAAAGTAAGAGTAACTATTACTAATTATTTAAAAAAAGAAAAAGTCATGGAAATATGTAGTTTAATATGAATAAAATTTAATTTTGAGATACATTTTGAAAGCAGTTCGAACTTCATATTTCTATGATTTACTTTGCTGATATTATTGATTTTATTATTTGTTCTAGTTAAAAAAGTTATTTATTATTAAAATTATTAATGTAGCTAATGAAAAAATTAATAATATTTAAGACCTCAATGACAAAAATATTTAAAACATATACATGATCCGAAGAATTAATCAAAAATATATCGCTTATATCAAAAATAAATACAATAATAATTCAAATATTTAAGAGTACAACTTAAGTTGCAAAGTAAAGAATCTTTGTACCTTTAAAATCTTAACAATTTCAAGTATTGAAGGAAATATTTTTAAAAAGTAATGGTAATTGTAATTAAAATGTTTGAGGGAATAATTTGGTAAAAAGTCAATGACAAGACTAATAAATGAGAAAATTAATTTAATATTATTTAATATAATGTGTATATTTATTTAAATTGAACCGAACATCATATATACTATTTATACAGTTCACTCATTTCTTTGTTGTTTAATCTTGAAAGATTGTTTCTCGCTGCATTCAACCCCTAATAATTTTATTACAAAATTTTAAATCAAAGGAGATTTTGAATTAAGTAGTTAATTATATTATTGCAAACCTCATTTCTAAAATGAAAAGACTATAAACTATTAAACTGTATAAACAAACGTACCGTACTCATGACGCACAGTTGAGGAAATTCACTTTTTTCGTTCAGGTTCGCGCTCCGAACTTTTGTCTCCTATTTGTTTAGTAATAATTTTTTTACTCAAAGTATGGAAAAACTGAAGTTTTGTACGTAACAACTTTTTACGCATTATTGACTGATCAGGAAAACTTTATATTGTCTTAAATGAATGTCTAGGTACTCATAAAATACAAATAATTTGTTTATTATTCTATTTATTTGTTGTAAACAAATTTTATGAACAAAATGACAAATAGTCTTATTATCGGTAATTTTGGTTTGCTTGAAGTGCTTCACATTGATGCAAGGATGACATTTAATAAGAAAAATAATTAAAAAGTTTATAATAACTATTATTATAAACAATTCTTGTGGCAAAATAGTAGAATTTGAGATTTTTAACACATTATTATTTCCTTCAAGCGCCAGGAAGAATTTAGGTATTTCCTAAAACAATAAATATTTAATAATATTTGATAAAATATAACAATTTAAATTTTTGTAAACAAAGTAGATAAATAAATTAAAAATTTTGGTCCTTTCGCATAGAAATTTTTTTGCACTGGAAATGTTTTAAGCTGTTGGTCGAATGACTGCTAATCAAAAAAATATTTGAGAAGTTAACAGTAACCATTGTTATAAATAATTCTCGTGACAAAATATTCAAATGTAAGGTTTTATCAAAAATTTTATTTTTTTTAACCGCTACAATAGCTATGGATATTCCTTAAAAAATGTATCTTTGATAATGTTTAGTAGAATATAACAACTTACATGTTTATAAACAATTTACATGAACAACTTCTAAATGTTGGCCGTTTCACTTGGAAGAAGTCGGATTTTTAATCGTAATAGATTGAAAATGAATCATAACACTGCATGCAAGATTCACTCAATACAAAATCTTTTCGCAATAACCCCGACTTGACCATCAAAGAAAATTTAAATTCAATAAAACCTTAAGTTTAAACGTTTTGTCACAAGAATTGTGAATAACAGTGGTTATTGTTAACTTTTTCTAACATTTGTGACTAGCAATCATTCGTCCAATAGCTTAAAACATTTCCAGTGCAAAAAAAAAGATTCTATGCGAAAGGGCCAAAATTTAGAATTTGTTGATTTAATTTGTTTACAAAAATTTAAATTGTTATATTTTATTAAATATTATTCAATATTCATTATTTTAAGGAATACCTGAAGTCGTTCTGGCCATTGAAGAAAATTATAATTTGAAAAATGTCAAATTACAATATTTTGCCATAAAAATTGTTTCTCACAGTGGTTATTATAAACTTTTAAATTATTTTTGTTATTAAATGTCATTCCTACATTAATGTGAAGCACTTTTAGCAAAAAAAATACCGATAATAAGACTGTTTGTCAATTTGTTTATCAAATTTATTTATAATAAATAAATGGACTAATAAACAAAGTATTTGTATTTTATGAGTACCTAAACATTCATTTAGGACAATATAAAGTTTTCCTGATCAGTTATTAAAGCGTGAGAAATAGTTATATACAAAATTGCAATTTGTCCCTACTTTGAGTGAAAAAATTATTAATAAACAAATAGAGGAGACAAATGTTCAGAGCGTGAAGCTGAACGAAAAAAGTGAATTTCCTCAACTATGCGTCATGAATAATACATTTTTATATAGAGTTTAATAGCTTATAGTCTTTTTATTTTAGAAATGAGGTTTGCAATAATATAATTAAATATTTAATTCAAAATATTCTTTGAATTAAAATTTGTTAATAAAATTATTAGGGGTTGAATGCAGCGAGAAAAAAGCTTTCAAGATTAAGCAACAAAAAAATGATTGAACTGTATAAATTGTATATATGAAGTTCGGTTCAATTTAAATAAATATATACATTATATTAAATGATATTAAATTAATTTTCTCATTTATCAGTCTTGTCATTGAATTTTACCAAATTATTCCCTCAAACATTTTAATTACAATTATCATTACTTTTTAAAAATATTTCCTTCAATGCTTGAAATTGTTAAGATTTTAAAGGTACAAAGATTCTTTACTTTGCAACTTGAGTTGTACTCTTAAATGTTTGAACTATTATTGTATTTATATTGGATATAAGTGATATATTTTTTATTAATTCTTCTGATCATGTATATGTTTTAAATATTTTTGTCATTGAGGTCTGAAATATTATTAATTTTTTCATTAGCTACATTAATAATTTTAATAATAAATAACTTTTTTAACTAGAACAAATAATAAAATCAATAATATCAGCAAAATAAATCATAGAAATATAAATTAAATTTTTTTCATATTAAACTACATATATTCATGACTTTCTTTTTTTAAATAATTAGTAATAGTAACTCTTATTTTTTCATACATTTTTTGTTTTGTTTATTTGCAAACAGCATCAAGTTTTTAATTAATTTTGCTTTTTCTTAATGCAATTCAATGAAAAAGTCAGACCTACTTTTTCTGGCGCCATCTGTTGGATTAGTTTGACCGACATTTCTCCTCCGGATCGTAAGAAAACTACTACTACATACACATACACGGTTGTGGCAGGGGGCTGATTGAAAGCCACATAAAAGAGTTTATTTAAAATATTTTCTCTATTACATAGGTTTCGAATTTCTGATCTCATCTCTATGACATCTGTTTTCCCTATCATATGCAGTATGTCCTAAAATTTTGGCAATCCTTAAAACTTTGATTCTCTCAATTTCTGAACCATTTATTTTCTCACTCAAAGAAACAAGCCTTCACGATACGGCCACCGAAAAATAAAAGCAAGTTTTTGAAAACCAAGTAAATGTATATATACCCGGGGTGTTATTTGAAATTTGCCAGTTTTTTCAATAAAGAAAACACTTAATCCTCAAGGGAATCTCAAAAAAATTTTATTCAAAGTATTGACCATTGGATTCTGCACATTTTGCCCATCTTTCAGGCAAATCATGGATAATCTGGAGAGTACGGCGGGTGCGATAATATTTTCCAATTCAATGCTTTTAATGTGTTTTTCGCCACTTTAGCGGTATGAGACTGTGTGTTGTCATGTTGTAGTATAACTTTGCCATGTCTCCGGGCCCATTCCGGCCGTTTTTCGATCAACGCACGATTAAAATTGATATTTTTTTGTCGGTAGCGATCCGCATTCACCGTATAAACAGGTTTTAATAACTCGAAGTACACCACACCATACTGGTCCCACCAAACACAGAGCATTGTCTTACGGCCAAAGCGATTTGGCCTTGGAGTCGATGGGCCAACCTCACCAGGTGAAAGCCATGGTTTTTTCCGCTTCTTGTTCTCGAAATAAATCCATTTTTCGTCCCCCGTGACAATTCGATGCAGAAAAGATTTTCTTTTGAACCGTTCAAGCAGCATTTCCGAAATGGTTTTTCGATTTTCCATTTGTCTATCGTTCAGTTTGTGTGGTACCCATTTTCCATACTTTTGGATTTATCCCATAGCTTTTAAACAATGGCAAATTGGTCCTCGGGTCACATTTAGTGTTTGTGCCAATTTTTGTTGCGATTGGGTTGGGTCTACATCCAATAACGCCTGCAATTCCTCGTGTTCGAACTTTTTCGCTACACCAGAAAGTTCATTGTCTATTAAATCAAAATCTCCACGTTTAAATTGACAAAACCATGTCTCACATGTTATAATCACTGGAGCATGTTCACCATAAGTTTCTACCAGCAATCGATGAGCTTTAACTGCTTTTTTCTTTGTATGAAATAAGAAAAGCAACGAATTCCGCAAATGCGATTTACTTGGAACGAAACTCGACATATTCACTGAGGTAAACAACTATGATGCTATTATTTTGGCAGAATGGAATTGTGTATTTTTGAAGGCTATTGTCCATAGAAAAATATGACATAGATGTCAAATCATAGAAATGTATACATATCTCTAGCGACATCTATGAGTAAAACTGGCAAACTTCAACTAACGCCCCTGGTATGTGTATGTATGTGTGTCGTGTGTAATAATGGTTTTTCTAATCTAGACTATAAACAGCGTATTTTACACTACTGACAAAACGCGAAAGTTGTAAATATACATACAGTCATTTCGAATCGGAAGTCGAATCGAAAAACTGAGGGCAATTCAAAAGGTTTTCGAACTGCCTTGTTCAATTCGGATTGTTTCGACTTAAACTCAGCTATCTTGGTTCGAAAAAAAGCGATTTGATTTGAATAAATCATAGGTCTACTCCTCACACTTTGCCCACATTTCTCTACCAAAAAATAAAGGCGCATAACATCTCTGTTCATATGTATGTCCATTTTCGTCGCTTTTTTTGTTGCTGAACCTCTGCTTCTGCCTCTGGTTGTATACGGTCATCTACCTCTGGAGTATGTGGTGGTGTTGGATCATCAATAGGTTGACGAAGAACATCAATTGTTCCTGCTTGATCGTTTGACGCGGCTTCCTCTAACTGATGTTCATTGCCGTCGTTTTTCTTGATTTGTATCCTTTTTCCATTTTCGTTCAAACTTCGCACTTTCGTAATAGAGAAGCACCAATTCCTTTTTCATTGTGGTATCCCAATTGATGCTCTTCCACGGTATTTCTTTCGTGGTGGTTGGCTGGAAAAAGCTAACGCTAGCCAAAGCATCCTCAGCAGGCACAGTTGATGTTCCACTGCTTACCGTTTGTTGCAGATGTTCTTGCTGGCTAGCTGTTTGATTAGTGAGATCTGCCTGACCATCTCGCAGCTCACAATCGCCACCGTCCCGTATACTGTGGCCCCCAGCCACAGCCACACATTATTATTATTATTATTGTTATTAAACCATTAAGACAGTTCCTTTTTGGGGTAGGCGTGACTCACTCGGTGGGGAAAGGAGTAATGTGAAGAAGGGATATACAATTTTTAGATTGATCCAGAACTCTCGTGTTATTTATTTAAATAACACGTTCGTTCCGCAACACTGTTCCGACCCAGGTTTATGATCTATCTCTATAGCAATCACCCTGTGGTAATCATTATTAATTTGAAATATTTATAAAATTTTTAATTGACGGAAGGTGAGACTTGGTTCGTTAAATGTGATAGGGGTAGTTTCTAGGGATCGTTGTACATTTCTGTGGGATTGATACATTAACTAGAGTCTTGGAAAGTTTTCTGGAGTGATTTTTTTAATTAAATTTTTTTTTTTGGTTTTAGTTGAAGAGAGCTGATACTAGATTCGTTAAATTTGATAGAGGTAGTTCCGGGGGGTCCTAAAATATTACTGTGAGGGTGAATATATCTACCACAGACTTGGAAAGCTGTTTGTGTTGATTATTTGTAATTTTTAATATTTTTTACCATTTTAATTAATAAAAGGTGAGACTTGGTTCATTAAATGTGATAGGAGTAGTCCCTAGTGGTCGTGTAATATTATTGTGAGAGTAGGTATATTAACTGGAGCCTTGAAAAATTGTATGTTGTAATTATTTTCAATTTGAAATATTTTTTACCGTTTTAATTATGGAAGGTGAGACTTTCAAAAGGTGAGCATTTCATAGGTGTTGTAGAATATTACTTTGGAGATAGATATATTAACTAGACTGTTTGAAAGCTGGTTAAGGTAGTTATTTTTAATTTGAGGTTGTTTTGAAGGTTTCAGTTGATGGAGGTGGAAACTTGGTTCTTTAAGTGTGATCAGGGTAGTTCTCAAGTGTTGTTTAATGTTACTGTGGAGATGAGGATATGAAAAAGATTTTTGGGAAAGTCTTTGTGGTAATTATTTTTAACTGAAATCTCTATGGATTTTTCAGTTGAAGGCAGTCAATCAGGGTTTTGTTAAATACGTCAGGGTTTCTTTTTCGTTTTGTTTTTCAGGTACCTGAAGTTTCGAACGTTGAAATGAACGAAATTTTTTACTGATAATTATGTAAACTATAAAAAGGGCTAAAATTTTTGTTCATTTATAATGGAATTCATTTATTATTGAAACAGAATTATAATACATATTTTAAAATGCAGTTGGAACAATATTGATGGATAAAACAAAAATGGGGAAAATTATTTTGTTCATTTGAACGTTCGGAACTCCAGCTACATTTGTTTTTACATTCTCATCAGAGAAGGTACTAGATTTGTGTCAAATTTGATCCCCCCCCCCTCCGTTTTTGTCAAATGTTCACGTTTTTAGACTCCCTGAATCCGAAAAATAGATTTTTACGAATGTGTCTGTCTGTCTATATGTATGTATGTCTGTCTGTGAGCACGATAACTTTTGACACAATTAATCTATTATATTGCGCTTTGATACACTCGTTTAGTGTCCTAAACTAAACGTCAAGTACGTCAGCCAGCCATTTTGGATGAAAATTCAAAAAGTGGGCACTTTTTGAATATTTTTGATACAACTTTTTTAAGCCAAACAGCGCATGATACATAAAAAAGTCTGGAAAAGAAAAACTTTGCTTTTTGAAAGCCCTACAAGATTATGATAACAACTTTTTTAATTTCGTCGAAATTTGAAAATTCTAAATTGGATCGTACCAAAAATATTTGAAACCACGAATTTTCAAGATTTAAAAATTCTATGTACAGTTGTTCATAGTACTCAGAAACTCAAACAATTTATCCCCATGAATTTTTTCTATACAAAGAAAATTATCAGGGTTCTAACCCTGATGATTTTCTTTTTATAGAAAAAATTCATTCCAAAAAAACAAACTAAAATGAACATTTTAAGCCAAAAAATGTATGATATGAAAAAAAAAGTTGAGAGAAGAAAAACTTTGCTTTTTGAAAGTCCTACAGGACTATGATTACAACTTTTTTAATTTGGTCGAGAAGTTGAACAATCCAAATTTGATCGTAACAAAAATAATGAAAAATACAAAAATTCCATTTTTTGGTCAAACTATGCAAGATACGTGAAAAATGAAAAAGTTCAAATTACGCGCTCTGGAAAGAACTACAAATTAAAAATGAATCACTTTTCGATATAAGCTACAGGAAAAAATGAGACAAAACTTGTTCATCCAAAAAAGAGCTATAATTTTTGATAGGACAGTTATTTTTTGCTTTAGGACCTACATAGGTCCTATAGGACCCGATATAGGTTCCTGTATTAGACCCCATGCAGATGCGCAGTAGTTTTTATTTAATCGTAAAAAACAACATTAAAAATAAAAAAATTATAAAAACAAGGAAATAAGAGTAAGTATGATTCAATTTTTATGCATATTATGAATTGTAATGATATACATTTATTGAAATGATACATGTTTCAGAGGAGAGTTACATAAAAAATGTATTATAATTGATATAGAAGTGTTGTGTATAAGATTGGACAAAGTCGAGTGTGGAGCACGAGATACGTGATGAGAATGTGTTCGTTAAAGCCAAAAGAGCATTAATAAAAGAGAGTTCAAAATCACAAAATTACAGTTGTCGGTCTGTTCACCTTTGATTTTAAAAGGTCTGTGCCCGAATGCGAAAGAAATGCAAAGACTAAGCACAGAGTGCGATTGCCCTCAGTCGCGTGCCGTAGGTGTGCTCAAGCCCTCGAGCTAAGCTTTTTTAACGAAAGAGAATTCACAATCACAAAATTAAAGTGGTGGATGTTTTGAGTCTTAATTTTAAAATGTTTGCGCAAGAATGTGCGAAAATATAAAGACCGAGAGCGTAGCGCGAGGTAAATACATAAACGAGCGCGAAGCGCGAGATAAATACAACATCGAGTGCGAAGCGCGAGAACCAACAGTCACGCGCCCCAGGCGCGCTGTGCGCGACTGTGGGGTTGTGAAGATAGTTTAGAGTTTTTCTAAAGTGAATAGTATGAATTTTTTTTCAATTTTTGGAAATATTTCGGCAGTGTTTTGTGAAGTCTGCAAAACCATTGACTTTTGATTTATATATTTCTTAGTTTTGTTTAATATCTATATTTCTAGTTAGGAATAGCTGTTAGAGACTTGGGTTGTTTTCGGACAATATAATTTGTTATTTTGAGTGAGCTCAAAACTACCTCAGACCTACGGTATATTTTGTATCGTACTTGTTACGTATATTTTTCTTTAGGTTTTTGTGTCAAGGGTTAGGTATAATTTTTTTTTGTTTTTGAGAGCCCAAAAAAGCCTAAAATTCTGGCGCGGTTGATTTTTTTAATTCTTTCAATTTTCTGTTGTAGAGGTACTAGCGGCGAGCACCTCCACCCACAAGTCGGTTTTTTGAGAAAACTAAAAGACCCCAAAAATCGGCATTAGCGCCAAAAAAACCCCAAAATTATGTCCTAAAGAAATGATTCAAATTCCTTTGTGGGCGTGCAAGCGGAACACACCTGTGTTCATATAAATATAAGCGTTACAAAGCGAAGTCGGTCAAGTTACTCCTCACAGAAGGATTACTACACGAAGTAGTAACTCTTCCCCTCGCGGAGTTCGGCGGTTACTAAGTGGTACAGTACATCCTACTACTTAAAATTGTTAATCCTGCTCTTTCAAAAAGTCAGTTTAACTTGCTAAAACGCAAAATAGTAATTTTAACCAAACTCACAGACGAAAAGCTGCTCTTCAATTTAAGATAGTTAGAGCTACGGGTTTAGACAGTTCTTCTCGCGATCCACTTTTTTCCTTGTGGAGAGACTCGTTCACTGATCTTACGTCCTGAATGCGGCTTTGAGGCACGACCAGATATGTATAGGTCTTTCCACTGTCAACACGTATAATAACACTTATATCCACAAGCTCAGCGTCATTGGGAACACACATAAATTTTCCTTTCTTCAGATAAATTTTGGCACATTTATCCAATCCAAAGTCCATACCAATCGCTTCTGTCTACTTCTTGATAATATATAAAGCACTCTGAAGTCTGTTTTCTTTAGAATAATATATCTTTAGGTCACCAGAAGTGCTTGATGTCACCAGAAGTTCTGAACGTTCAAATGAACGAAATATTTTTCGAATTTTCTTTTTTACCCAAAAATATAGTTCCAACTGCAATTTGAATTATGCATTATAATTCTTTTTGAATAATTACTTATTTCCACTATAAATTATCAAACATTTTGCAATTTTCCTGGTTTTCAAAGTCATCGGTAGAAAATTTAATTCATTTAAACTTTCAGAACTTCAACCACTTCTCGTAAGTGCTTTTTTCACCTCTTCAGCAGCGCTTGATGGACATTCCTTCCTCACACGTTATAAGGTTGTCGCAAAACGCTTAAGAGGCGTATTTTACGTCTTACGCCAGATAACACCAGTATTTTTTCAACAATATGCTGCTTGATTTTCAGCAGCTTTGAATTGTTCAGTGTTTGATTAAAGATCCTCAGTTCTTTGGCGAACTTTTGAACCCTTTCCGTGAACGGTCTATCAGATTTTATGTAGTCGATGCAAATGTATTTTCATCTTTTGATCCATCATTGGTTTTAGCCTTCGATTTTAATCAGCCAAATCTCTCGCAGCATCATAAACTGAACAATTGATAGTCCAAAAGTCGGACTCCTCCGAGATATCTTCACAAAGGGAGGCATCCATTTCAGCCAGATCTTGGGGCTTAGTAGAAACCTGCATATTAACGTTCATCCTTATTCTGAAATCACTATCAACTCCCAGAAGGTGCCTGCTTTCCGCGGAGTCTAGCAGTCTAGCAAGTCATCCTCGAGTTGATTCATCCACACAATGTGGACGCTTTGCCGGACCGTCGCCGTGTTCCCTTCTAATTTACTTTCAGCAACCTGAACTCTAGGGCGATCGGCACTGTTAACCGACCCACTGTAAGATGCTCTGCGCGTTCGATCGTTTTCCACCGCCAGTAGAGTCTCTGATTTTTGGACTCGTCGCAACTCCCCACTTCGATTTTTGGGCTTCAACCCTTAACGTATAAAATCAACCCCTCTCTACCACGTATATATGAATTTGTCAAAAAAATTCTTTAGAGAATTTTCTAGGGTCAATCGAGTCTCTGATTTTTGGGCTCCTTAAAAATGACCACTCTAATTTTTGGGCTCCAACCCTTAACGGCTAAAATCAACCCTTCTCTACCACGTATATATGACTTTGCAAAAAATAATCTTTGTGAGAATTTTCCAGTGTCAGTAGAGTCTATGATTGTTGGGCTTCTTAAAAATACCCACTCCAATTCTTGGTTGCCACACTTAACGTTAAAAAACAGTCCCTTGTTAAAAATCAAACACAATTTAATCCAAACCAATCTTTTTCAGAATATTACAGTGTTACTAGAGTCTCTGATATTTTTCTAATTTTACGGTTTAAATGGAGTCTCTGATTTTCGGGCTGTTAAAAAATGCCAAATTCAAGGTTTAAGTTTTTATCATTAAGTTGGTGTTTTTTACATAGGGGTGGTTTTTCTGAATTTTTTTTAGGTGCATTCGAGACACTAAAAAGCCCGAAATCTGGTGCATTTTGGGTTTTGCAAATTCTATTTTTCGCAAGGGGGTGGTTTTTTGAAAATGGCGGTAGTTTTTTTCCTTGCATTCGGGAGCCCAAAATTTTGGTGTTCTTTGTTTTTCCGAATTTGAGTTGTTACATAGGGGGTAGTTTTATTTTTAGTGTGGGTGGTTTTTGGAAATCGGTTGTTGGTGCGTTCAAGAGCCCAAAAAAGCCCGAAATTCTGACGTGTTTAATTTTTTTTTCTTTCAATTTTTATATAGTGGATGTGCTGGCTTGATTCAAGTCAGCACCTCCACTCAAAAATTTGAATTTTCACAAAAAGTAGCGCAGCACAAAAATCGGCAATACAGCCCAAAAAAAGCCCAAAATTCTGACACAAAGAAATTTGGTAATTTTGTTTGTGGAGGTGCTAGCTTGATAGACCTGTGTATTTCTACACTGCACCCACCTAGAATCATATAGTTACTTTAAAATAATGAGGAGGCTTGACACATGATTTACGATTCTAACAGTTCACTTAAGGCTTACACAGAAAAACGCTTGTGTTAATTTTGTTGCAGCTCAAATTTCATTAGTCTCCCAATGAGCATTTCAGAGAATTTTCAGTCTCAAATGCATTCCTCTCACCGTAGTTGCATATCTGGCCATCTAGGGGAATGTATCATTTGGTGAGTGAATTTTAGCTCATGCCAAGAGTTGTGGAGTGCTGTACCACGCTGTCAGCCACCTGAACACCTGTCAAAGCAACTATTCGCTTTGCGATACTAGACTAAATAATTGTTAACAAGGTCTATAATTTAAATAATATTTGCCTAATTTTCAAATTTTTTCATTTAACAATGTACTTGAAGTTACGAACGTTCATATGAACGAAATTAAAGATTTTTTCCCCGAATTTTTTTTGTTGCCTAAATCATTTAGGATGACAAAAAATGATATTCCATCGGAAGAAGTTTTCGAAATTTTTATGTTTTAAGGGGTTGAATGCCCTTACAAATCACCCATTATTCAAACATGCCAAACACAATTTTGATTGTCGATATTTGAAAATATTAAAACGTCAAAAATTTTTTTTTTTACCTCACTAATTATAGAGTGAGTGAGAAAGTTCGACAAGACTCCTAAAAAACACCCTTAACATAACCACACATAAAATGTTGAAAATTACAAGTTTGATTGTCGATATTTGAAAATATAAAATCGTCAAAAATTCTCTTTTTTTATCTCGCTAATCATAGAGTGGGTAAAAAAGTTCGGCAAGACTCCTGAAAACCACTCTTAATATAACCACACCTAAAATGTTAAAAATGACCATTTTGATTTTCGATATTTGAAAATATAAAAACGTCAAAAATTCTCTTTTTTTATCATAATAATTATACAGGGACTGAGAAAGTTCGGTAAGACCCCTAAAAACCACCCTTAATCTAACCACACCTAAAATGTTGAAAATGACAATTTTGATTGTCGATATTTGAAGATATAAAAACGTGAAAAATTATCTTTTTTTACCTCACTAATTATAGAGTGAGTGTAAAAGTTCGGCAAGACTCCTAAAAACCACCCTTAACATAACCACACCTAAAATGTTGAAAATTACAAGTTTGATTGTCGATATTTGAAAATGTAAAAACGTCAAAAATTCTCTTTTTTATCTCACTAATTATAGAGGGAGTGAGAACGTTCGGCAAGACCCCTAAAAACCACCCTTAATATATGCGCACCTAAAATGCTGAAAATGACAAGTTTGATTGTCGATATTTGAAAATATAAAATCGTCAAAAATTCTCTTTTTTTATCTCGCTAATCATAGAGTGGGTAAAAAAGTTCGGCAAGACTCCTGAAAACCACTCTTAATATAACCACACCTAAAATGTTAAAAATGACCATTTTGATTGTCGATATTTGAAAATATAAAAACGTGAAAAATTATCTTTTTTTACCTCACTAATTATAGAGTGAGTGTAAAAGTTCGGCAAGACTCCTAAAAACCACCCTTAACATAACCACACCTAAAATGTTGAAAATTACTAGTTTGATTGTCGATATTTGAAAATATAAAAACGTCAAAAATTCTCTTTTTTATCTCACTAATTATAGAGGGAGTGAGAACGTTCGGCAAGACCCCTAAAAACCACCCTTAATATATACGCACCTAAAACGTTGAAAATGACAAGTTTGATTGTCGATAGTTGAAAATATAAAAACGTGAAAAATTATCTTTTTTTACCTCACTAATTATAGAGTGAATGTAAAAGTTCGGCAAGACTCCTAAAAACCACCCTTAACATAACCACACCTAAAATGTTGAAAATGACCATTTTGATTGTCGATATTTGAAAATATAAAAACGTGAAAAATTATCTTTTTTTACCTCACTAATTATAGAGTGAGTGAGAAAGTTCGACAAGACTCCTAAAAACCACCCTTAATATATGCGCACCTAAAATGTTGAAAATGACAAGTTTGATTGTCGATATTTGAAAATATAAAATCGTCAAAAATTCTCTTTTTTTATCTCGCTAATCATAGAGTGGGTAAAAATGTTCGGCAAGACTCCTGAAAACCACTCTTAATATAACCACACCTAAAATGTTAAAAATGACCATTTTGATTGTCGATATTTGAAAATATAAAAACGTCAAAAATTCTCTTTTTTTATCACCATAATTATAGAGGGACTGAGAAAGTTCGGCAAGACCCCTAAAACCACCCTTAATCTAACCACACCTAAAATGTTGAAAATGACAAGTTTGATTGTCGATATTTGAAAATATAAAAACGTGAAAAATTATCTTTTTTTACCTCACTAATTATAGAGTGAATGTAATAGTTCGGCAAGACTCCTAAAAACCACCCTTAAAATAACCACACCTAAAATGTTAAAAAAGACCATTTTGATTGTCGATATTTGAAAATATAAAAACGTCAAAAATTCTCTTTTTTATCTCACTAATTATAGAGGAAGTGAGAAAGTTCGGCAAGACCCCTAAAAACCACCCTTAATATATTCACACCTAAACTGTTGAAAATTACAAGTTTGATTGTCGATATTTGAAAATATAAAAACGTCAAAAATTCTCTTTTTTTATCATCATAATTATAGAGGGAATGAGAAAGTTCGGCAAGATCCCTAAAAACCACCCTCAATCTAACCACACCTTAAATTTTAAAAATGACAATTTTGATTGTCGATATTTGACAATATAAAAACATAAAAGATTATTTTTTTCTATCTCAGTAATTCTAAATCTACACGCTATGAGATATTAGGTTGAAAATTTGGGCAATTACACATAAGACACTACACATTGTTCACATCGTACTAAATTGGTACAATTATAAAAATAAATTATTTGTCTGGAAACCATTACGAGATATGTTAAGCTGGAACAACACTATCAAGGTATAGAGATGCAACCTATTTCATAATTTAGGGCTCATTTAGGGCTAATTTGGGTCCATAGTTCCAAATTTTGGGCTCTTATTTTTTTGTAAAAAATAGTGCTTGCCTTAGCTTCACGTTAAGCTAGCCGAACATTGCTATAAAACGTCCCAAAAATGATTTCACGGAAAAGTCACCTAATATAATAATTTACGGCTCATTTAGGGCTCTGGGAATATGATAATAAAAAATGAAAAAATTTCTTTAAACAATTTTTATTTAGACAATTCTAGTAAAAATGAAGTAAACAATTTTCTTCCTTCATCCTACGTTAAGGCTTACTTGGGGCTCCATAAATATGATGTTTCAGTTAAATAAAAAAATGTTTAAACATTTCTTGTTTAAACTAATTTTCCAAAAAAACTTTTTTCTTTCTTTTCTCTTGTATCATTTCAGCACCCTATCTCATCCAGAACACCCTCGTTTTCATCCCCTAACATAATGAAGAAACGGGAAAAATCCCCTAACATCCAGACCTAAAATGTTATGCCTCAGAACGGTTGCATCTGATGTTGAAAGTTGCTAAAAAAAAGTTTTATTCCCATATCTCATCCGGAACACCTCGTTTTCAACCCCTAAAATATTGAAAAATCGAAAAAAATCGCCTAATATCCAGACCTAAAATGTTATGCTTCAGAATGGTTCCATCTGATGTCCCAAGATACTAAAAAAAAGTTTCATTTCTCTATCTCATCCGGAACACCCCGTTTTCAATCCCTTAAATATTGAAAAATCCTCAAAAAATCTCCTTACTTCCAGACCTAAAATTTGATGTCATGAAATAGTTCCAGCTAATATCTAAAAAAAATTACCGTAAGTCTCTTGTCTTTAGACTCTATGAGAACCCCCTGTTTTTTATAAGATATTGAAACAAAGCAAGAAGTAATCCCTCATTTGACTAATAATAATTATAAATGCAAAAAATAATATAAAATTATAATATTCCTAATAAGAAGAGTTGAGATTTTATGCCCGATTTAAAAAAAGGTTATTTTCATTTGCTCCACCACTGTGCATGGTTAGTCCTCGCTTCTCTTATTCTCCTTCTACAAGTCCGGCCAATTCTGCGAACTCCGAACGCTTGCTTCTTCGTGCCTTCTCCTCGCACGCTCATTCGCAATATACCGAGAACGAATGACAGATTTTAGTACGACACGTTGAAAAATAGTAAAATACCCAAATACTCAAATATTTTGAGCTTTTTTTTATTTATTCATATATTAAGAAATTTTAGACCATTTAGTCCGAAAATGGATTAAGAAAAATAAAACTGTCAAAAATTACTGGCCGATAGACTTTTATAAGAAAACTGCAGATTGGGATGAACGAACCACATTTAAACATAGATAAATGAACAAAAAAAGGTTTTATGTCGAACAATTGATATTAAGTAAATATTAGACTTAATTCATGTCAATTTATTCGTTTCTCGGAATGTTGATTTATATGTGACTAAAACGGAAAAAACTGAAAAATTTTTAATTCTTTAAAATCTCTTGAAATTTTTCAAAGCTCTTGAAAATTCTTTAGAATTTTAAAAATACCCTAAAATATTTCAAATCCTTTAAAATCTCATACTAAATTATTGCACTCAATTGACAATGCCTTGGAATTTATTAAAATATCCTAAGATATATCAAATCCTTTAAAATCTCATATCAAACTACTGTAAACAATTATAAATTCCTTGGAACCTTGCAAAATACTCTCAAATATTTCGAAACATTTAAAATCTTTTGAAAGACCTTGATATCTTCTAAAGATCTCGAAAGTACTTTGGAATTTTTTAAATAACCCTGTTAAAGTTGTTAAAATTCTTTGAAATTCCTTTAAATTACAAAAACAAGTTGAAAATTCCTTGACATCTTTTAAAACATCCTCAAATATTTAAAACCCTTAAAAATCTTTTGAAATTTTTTAAAGCTCTTGAAAATATCTTGAAATTTTAAAATACCCTGAAATATTTCAAATCCTTTAAAATCTCATATTAAATTTCTGTTATCAGTAGAAAATTCCTTGGAATCTTTTAAAATTCTCTCAAATTTGTCAAAATCTTGTGAAATACCTAGAACTTTTTTTTTTTAAGATTTGTAAAGTGCTTTGGAATTTTTATAAAACCTTCTAAGATTTCAAAAGATTTTGAAGTATTATAAATATTGTCGAAAACTTAACTATAATTAAACATTAATTTGTCGTATAGAAAATTAGTCTTGATGGAAAATTAATTTCTTTTGTGCAAAATTCATGTATTTTATTAAGAATGCCTTTTCTTAGTATAAAATTTAGCTTTTTGGATGGAAATTAAATGAATCAATTTTATTTCCTTCTGCGCAATTAAAGTTATTTTTAAACTTAATTTTACTTAATAAATATGTGTTTATAATTGTTTCGTTTGCTAAATTAATATTCATTAGCTGCAGTGGTAAAGTGTGACGCGCTATCAAACTCGGCCCTGGGCCTTCTTGCGTACCTCTAAGCTCTTTCAGAAATTGAAATTATGTTCATTTTCTCAATTTTCTGCCTTCGCTTCACGATCATTCGCTGGCCTTCGGTTCCGGTCGAGTTGGATCGGATGGTGGAGACATGAAGAGAGACGACGATAGACGAGCCAAAGCGATAGGATAAAGATAAAGCATACACACATTGGGACTATTCCGGGACTACCTATAGTTTATACTCTATAGTCTCTGTACCATTCAAAGTTGCATCTTCTTTACAGTATTCGGCAAGGGCAAAAGGTGACTAATTACAAACGGTCGTCACCCAACCAATAAATTTTATTATTTTCTAGAATTTGGGAAGTCATATCTTGTAAACTATTCAACATAAGACATAAATTTTTACATTCACGTCATTTATGATCAAGAAAGAACTATAAGTCTAAAATTGAACACCATAGTTTTTCAACCGATTTCCACGTTTTGAGACCCCCTGAAGCCGAAAATCAAGTTTTGGCGATGGACTCTGTATGCCCGTCCGTCTGTCCGTTCGTAACCACGATAACTCAATAAAACAAACAGATCAAATCGCGCTTTGATACACTTTATTTGTTTTAAAAGAAAGAACGATTTCGTTAACCCGCTATTTTGGATGAAAATTCAAAAAAACAACGATTGAGGTCTGGATGTTAGGGGATTTTTTGAAATTTTTTTTCGATTTTTCATTATTTTAGGGGTTGAAAACAAAGGTGTTCCGGATGAGGTAGGGTAATGAAACTTTTTTTAGTATCTTTGGTCATCAAATAGAACGATTCTATTGGCCAGTAATTTTTGACAGTTTTATTTTTCATAATCCATTTTTCGGACTAAATAGTCTAAAATTTCTTAATATATGAATAAATAAAAAAAGCTCAAAATGTCTGAGTATTTGGGTATTTTTTAACGTATCGTACCAAAATCTGTCTCTCGCTCTCAGTATTATATAGCGAATGAGCGTGCGAGGAGACGGCACGAAGAAGCAAGCGCTCGGAGTTCGCAGAATTGGCCAGATTCGTAGACGGAGAATAAGAGAAGCGAGGACTAACCATGCACAGTGGTAGAGCAAATGAAAAAAACCTTTTTTAAATCGGGTATCAAATCACAACTCTTCTTATCAAGAATAGTAGACTTTTATATTATTTTTTGCATCTATAATTATTATTAGTCAAATGAGGGATGACTACTCGCTTTCTTTCAATATCTTATAAAAAACAGGGGGTTCTCATAGAGTCTAAAGACAAGAGACTTACGGCAATTTTTTTAGATATTAGTTGGAACTATTTCATGACATCAAATTTTAGGTCTGGAAATAAGGAGATTTTTTGAGGATTTTCCAATATTTCAGGGATTGAAAACGGGGTGTTCCGGATGAGATAGAGAGATGAAACTTTTTTTAGTATCTTTGGACATCAGATGGAACCATTCTGAAGCATAACATTTTAGGTCTAGATGTTAGGGGCTTTTTTCGATTTTTCAATATTTTAGGTGTTGAAAATGGGGTGCTCCGGATGAGATATGGGAATGAAACTTTTTTTAGTAATGTTTTTATATTTTCAAATATCGACAATCAAACTTGTCATTTTTAATCTTTTAGGTATGGGTATAGTAGTGGTGGTTTTTAGAGGTCTTGCCGAATTTTCTCACTCCCTCTATAATTAGGGAGACAAAAAAAGAGATTTTTTGACGGTTTTATATTTTCAAATATCGACAATCAAAATTAAAATTTTTACATTTTAGGCGCGGATATATTGAGGGTGGTTTTTAGGGATCTTGCCGAACATTCTCACCCACTCTATAATTAGTGAGATAGAAAAAGAGAATTTT
>NC_046662.1:133618297-133619627 GCF_010883055.1 Belonocnema kinseyi
ACAATCAAACTTGTCATTTTTAATCTTTTAGGTGTGGGTATAGTAGGGGTGGTTTTTAGGGGTCTTGCCGAACGTTCTCACTCCCTCTATAATTAGGGAGACGAAAAAAGAGATTTTTTGACGTTTTTATATTTTCAAATAGCGACAATCAAACTTGTCATTTTTAATCTTTTATGTGTGGGTATAGTAGGGGTGGTTTTTAGAGGTCTTGCCGAACTTTCTCACTCCCTCTATAATTAGGGAGACAAAAAAAGAAACTTTTTGACGGTTTTATATTTTCAAATATCGACAATCAAAATTAACATTTGTACATTTTAGGCGCGGATATATTGAGGGTGGTTTTTAGGGATCTTGCCGAACATTCTCACCTACTCTATAATTAGTGAAATAGAAAAACAGAATTTTTTATGTTTTTATATTTTCAAATATCGACAATCAAACTTGTCATTTTTAATCTTTTAGGTGTGGGTAAAGAAGGGGTGGTTTTTAGGGGTATTGCCGAACTTTCTCACTGCCTCTGTAATTAGCGAGACAAAAAAGAGAATTTTTGACGTTTTTATATTTTCAAATATCGACAATCAAACTTGTCATTTTCAACATTTTAGGTGCGGATATATTAAGGGTTGTTTTTAGGAGTCTTGCAGAACTTTCTCACTCACTCTATAATTAGTGAGGTAAAAAAAGATAATTTTTCACGTTTTTATATTTTCAAATATCGACAATCAAAATTGTCATTTTTAACATTTTAGGTGTGGATATATTAAGGGTTGTTTTTAGGGGTCTTGCCGAACTTTCTTACTTCCTCTATAATTAGCGAGACAAAAAAAATAGAATTTTTGACGTTTTTTATTTTCAAATATCGACAATCAAACTTGTCATTTTTAATCTTTTAGGTGTGGGTATAGTAGGGGTGGTTTTTAGGGGTCTTGCCGAACGTTCTCACTCCCTCTATAATTAGGGAGACAAAAAAAGAGATTTTTTGACGTTTTTATATTTTCAAATATCGACAATCAAACTTGTCATTTTTAATCTTTTAGGTGTGGGTATAGTAGGGGTGGTTTTTAGAGGTCTTGCCGAACTTTCTCACTCCCTCTATAATTAGGGAGACAAAAAAAGAAACTTTTTGATGGTTTTATATTTTCAAATATCGACAATCAAAATTAACATTTATACATTTTAGGCGCGGATATATTGAGGGTGGTTTTTAGGGATCTTGCCGAACATTCTGACCTACTCTATAATTAGTGAAATAGAAAAACAGAATTTTTTATGTTTTTATATTTTCAAATATCGACAATCAAACTTGTCATTTTTAATCTTTTAGGTGTGG
>NC_046662.1:133619727-133624594 GCF_010883055.1 Belonocnema kinseyi
CTCTTAAAATTATGTAATTTTTCAAAATAAAAAGTCAACATTTGAAAACATTTCAAAATCATCAAAAGTATCTATTCTCTTTTAAATTATTTCAAATTTTTTAAAATTATTTAAAAAATTTTTCGGAACTTTTAAATGTCTTTTAGACTGATTCCCATTTTTCCTAACCTTTTTGTAAAATCCTGCACACAATATTGTTTTAAGAGCTTCCCGATTTTTTCTAATATTGTAAATCTTTTAAAATGTTTTGAAATATT
Organism: Belonocnema kinseyi; assembly: GCF_010883055.1. Classification (NCBI taxonomy): domain Eukaryota; kingdom Metazoa; phylum Arthropoda; class Insecta; order Hymenoptera; family Cynipidae; genus Belonocnema; species Belonocnema kinseyi. Next base: position 133,619,985 of record NC_046662.1, read on the forward strand.
TTTAAACATTCTCTTTGAGTTATGTACTTTTTCAAAATAAAAAATCATTTTAAATCTACCCAGAAATTTTTATTGTTTTCCTAGTATTTCAAAATTCTTGAGGGGCTCCAAATTTTGTCCTTTTCTTTGTAACATTCAGAAAACTCCAGCTTATTTGATTTTTTTCTAAATTAATGCTCATTTAACTGTTCTTTAAGAATCAAAATAAAATACCTTTACCTTCGAAATACAAATAAAAAAATTAAACAATTATAATCGTAACATTCCAAGTTTAAATTTGTCACTTTGAAATTGTGACAATTCATTTTTAAATTGTTTACTATTGAAAATTGTTTTTTTTTATTTCCCAAACAAATAGATTAAAAATGGAATATTTTATACTGAAATAATACTTCAAAAAGATTTTGAAATTGAATAAAGGCGTTCATTTAAGAAGCCATTAGTTCGAACTTTACACTTGTGTCACTACTAAGGCATTGCAATTAAATTAGTTCAAATTTTAACGTTAAAATATGTAAATTATATCATTTTGAACAGATCTAGAATCGCCTTGTAAAATCAATCACTGTTTAGTTTTTAATACTCGAACTGCAGTTTAATTTTCAAATTTACTTTCATTTTCTGATTTGTCCCGGTCGCGAGTCTAGCTTAATATTTAAAACAACTTTCATTTTTTTGAAATTGTAATTTTTCGGTTGTAACTTACGGGACAATAATTTTATTCTTTGAAAGATTTTCTACAAATCTTGTTGATAATGTCTACATTCTCATAAAAAATGAGAAGGTATTAGTTTTTTATGAAAAATAACTTTTTCGGATTTTATCAAATGTCGACGTTTTGAGGCCCCTTGAGTCAGAAAAACAAGTTTTTACGTCGGGGTCTGTTTGTCTGTCCGGCGTCGTCGTTGCTGTCTGTATACCGGATAATTTTTGAAAGACTGGTCCGATTGGATTGGGCTTTGACACACTTTTCGAGGGACGAAAAAGAAAGATCGAGTTCGTTAAACAGCCATTTTTGATAAAAATCCAAAAAGTTGAAGCTTTTTCAAAATTTTTGAGACCACTTTTTTTCAAAATTTGAAAATTTCATCGACAGCTATTTATGGTACAAAAAAATATGAACAATTTATCCTGACAACTTTTTTTGATAAAATCAAACTGACCAAAGTTGAAGGATTTTCAAAATCCAAAAAATCAAACAAAAATGGACATTTGAAGCAAAAAAAGCTTGATGTGGAAAAAAGTCAAGAGGCGAAAAACGCTACTTTTTCAAGGCTCCGTGATTATTTTAACACATTCTCATCCATAATGAGAAGAGTTTTATGCGAAAAATTATTTTCGCGAATTTCATTCAATTTCGACGTTTTGAGGGTCCTTGAGTCAGAAAAACAAGTTTTTACATCGGTATCTGTCTGCCTCTCTGGCGTCTACATCGTCGTAGTGTGGTTGTGGTTGTCTGTATGTCGGATAACTTTTGAAAGAATAGTCGGATTGGATTGTGGTTTGACACACAGATTTTTTTATTTTAAGAATTGTATGTAAAAATTGTACTATTTTTATTTTATAACAAATATTTTTCTTCAATTAAATATTTGCAACAAAAGTGTTTCGAAGAGATTTTTAAAAAATCTTTCGGGGAATAAAATTAGTATTTATAGGTCGACAAAGGTTTGTTTTCTTTACCAAATTTAGCTTTCGTCTCAATTTTTCCAGTTGTGTTTACTATAGTACAATTTACGTTTGCATCTCGGGCGAAGAAATCCATTCTATTGTTTGACAAATATTCTTTGGAAATCAATATTTTTCACAGAAAATTACCCTGAGTGACAGAATGAAATTGGAAACAATAAGAGTTAATTTATTCGGGAACAAACTTTTTGAACAAAAATGACCTTGAGTGAATCTTTAATATATATTTGTTATTTTCTTACAAAAAAAATAATTTGTGGGGGGGGGGGGGGCAAATAATCAAAAAATAAATAAAACTTGAAATTGTATGATTTTAATTTGTAACTAAATAATTTGAGAGGTTTCAATCTCAAATTATCGAACACTTTCCATTCAAAAATTCAGATGAAATATTTAAATAGCTTTAAATTTGAAAATATTCAATATATTCTGAAGACTACAAATTTTAAATATCTAAATTATTAAGGCTTTAAATATTTTTAAAATTGCTGTTCTGGAGACTAAATAGCACTTATTCTTTTATTAAGAAATCACAACCAAAATTGTTAAAAAAATTTTTTAAAAGAGTTTTAAAAACCTTAAAAAAGATCAGAGGTTTTAACAGTTCAATATATGTGATAGAATCTCTTTAAATATGAAATTAGTCTATACTTTTTCATGTTTAAGCTACAATTATTCCATTTTAGAGTTATAAATTACAGTCGTGAAAAACAAATAAATTGTTTTAATTAATTTATATATAAAACAAGAAACCTTTGTATAATTCAATCTAAATGCAGCTTCAAAAATTTAATTTGAAATGCGTTGAATTCAAGGTATAGTTTAAAAAGAAAACTGAAAGCAAAGGATCGACTTTCAAAAGAAGCGAAAGAAAGTGACTCGCTAGATTGCAAATGAACATGGAAAATGGTGTATTTTCGCATTTTTAAATTTTAAATTCAAACTTTTTCGCCTTTTAACAATTTCGAAAAATTCTGAAAATTCAAACAATAAGGCTGTATTCTGAAAATGAATCAATTTTAACGTTAAAATTCAAGTTCCTAAACTGAAGGCCTAAAAATTTGCAAATTTTACCATTAGTGGTATGTAAATTGTATAAGTATCTTAAAAGAGTATAAATAGTTCTTAAATTAGTTTTTAAATTTTCTGCAGTTTACCCTTTTTACATACCTAGATGTCAAAAAAGCCTACCCAATTTTTTCCAATTTTAATCACTTATTTTCTAAGAGAAAATCACCCCTGTTTACCTGTCACTGAAATGGATTAGAAAAAAATTCCCAAGACCCAAGAATAAAAATTGGATGTACAGCGAATTTTTAAATTTTGAATTGAGATTATCTTTAACTTTGTGATATCAAAAATTTCCATACACATTTCTTTTTAATAATACTGTAGGGAAAAATCAGCAAGATCGAGCGCCAAAATTATAATTAGCGCAAATTTTCTGTAATTCTATGAGGACGGCTGAAATATCCCGAAAAATAAAATTCCCGACTCGGTAAAACTCTCTGTCCCAAAAAATACAATTCCAAAACTAATAAAATTCCTGAACAGTTTATAATATTAACAAATTTGAAAATTCCCAAATAATAAGACTAACCAAATAAAATTGTTTCTTAATATTAATTATTTATTGAAACTACGATACTACAATTTTTTATCAAATAAATTTTTGTTTAATATTTGAAGTGTTACAAATTATTGTTTGAATTTAAAATTAAAATTATACAAAAAATTTTACCGACAAATTAATATATAAAAACACGTGTTTTTTAATTAACATTTCGGTTTTTCAGAAGAACTTTTGTGATTTAAAAAATACTATATACATTTTCAACCAAAATATCTTATCCAGAAATATATTTTCTTTTAATTACTATTTTAAATTTAAACAATAATGTTTAAATACTTAAAAAATTAAAAAAGTTGTTTCTTTGAGTGAGAAAGTTCGGCAAGACTCCTCAAAACCACCCTTAATATATCCGCGCCTAAAATGTTAAAAATAACAATTTTGATTGTCGATATTTGAAAATATAAAAACGTCAAAAATTCTCTTTTTTTGTCTCGCCAATTATAGAGGGAGTGAGAAAGTTCGACAAGACCCCTAAAAACCACCCTTAAAATAACCACACCTAAAATGTTAAAAATGACCATTTTGATTGTCGATATTTGAAAACATAAAAACGTCAAAAATTCTCTTTTTTTATCTCACTAATTATAGAGGGAGTGAGAACGTTCGACAAGACCCCTAAAAACCACCCCTACTATACCCACACCTAAAAGATTAAAAATGACAAGTTTGATTGTCGATATTTGAAAATATAAAAACGTCAAAAAATCTCTTTTTTTGTCTCCCTAATTATAGAGGGAGTGAGAATGTTCGGCAAGACCCCTAAAAACCACCCCTACTATACCCACACCTAAAAGATTAAAAATGACAAGTTTGATTGTCGATATTTGAAAATAAAAAACGTCAAAAATTCTCTTTTTTTTGTCTCGCTAATTATAGAGGGAGTAAGAAAGTTCGGCAAGACCCCTAAAAACAACCCTTAATATATCCGCACCTAAAATGTTAAAAATGACAATTTTGATTGTCGATATTTGAAAATATAAAAACGTGAAAAATTATCTTTTTTTACCTCACTAATTATAGAGTGAGTGAGAAAGTTCTGCAAGACTCCTAAAAACAACCCTTAATATATCCGCACCTAAAATGTTGAAAATGACAAGTTTGATTGTCGATATTTGAAAATATAAAAACGTCAAAAATTCTCTTTTTTGTCTCGCTAATTACAGAGGGAGTGAGAAAGTTCGGCAATACCCCTAAAAACCACCCCTTCTTTACCCACACCTAAAAGATTAAAAATGACAAGTTTGATTGTCGATATTTGAAAATATCAAAATATCTCTTTTTCTATCTC
>NC_046662.1:133624694-133629545 GCF_010883055.1 Belonocnema kinseyi
AACGTTCGGCAAGACTCCTAAAAACCACCCTTAATATAACCACACCTAAAATGTTAAAAATGACCATTTTGATTGTCGATGTTTGAAAATATAAAAACGTGAAAAATTATCTTTTTGTACCTCACTAATTGTAGAGCGAGTGAGAAAGTTCGGCAAGACTCCTAAAAACCACCCTTAAAATAACCACACCTAAAATGTTAAAAATGACCATTTTGATTGTCGATATTTGAAAATATAAGAACGTCAAAAACTCTCTTTTTTTATCTCACTAATTATAGAGGGAGTGAGAACGTTCGGCAAGACTCCTAAAAACCACCCTTAATATAAACACACATAAAATGTTAAAAATGACAATTTTGATTGTCGATATTTGAAAATAAAGAAACGTCAAAAATTCTCTTTTTTTATCATCATAATTTTAGAGGGACTGAGAAAGTTCGGCAAGCCCCCTAAAAACCACCCTTAATCTAACCACACCTATAATGTTAAAAATGACCATTTTGATTGTCGATATTTGAAAATATAAAAACTTGAAAATTTCTCTTTTTTTATCATCATACTTGTAGAGGGAGTGAGAAAGTTCGGCAAGACCCCGAAAAACCACCCTTAATATAACTACAGCTAAAATGTTAAAAATGACCATTTTGATTGTCGATATTTGAAAATATAAAAACGTCAAAAATTCACTTTTTTTATCTCACTAATTACAGAGGGAGTGAGAACGTTCGGCAAGACCCCTAAAAACCACCCTTAATATAACCACGCCTAAAATGTTAAAAATGTCCGTTTTGATTGTCGATATTTGAAAATATAAAAACGTGAAAAATTATCTTTTTGTACCTAACTAATTATAGAGTGAGTGAGAAAGTTCGGCAAGACTCCTAAAAACCACCCTTAAAATAACCACACCTAAAATGTTAAAAATGACCATTTTGATTGTCAATATTTGAAAATATAAAAACGTCAAAAATTCTCTTTTTGTATCTCACTAATTATAGAGGGAGTGAGTACGTTCGGCAAGACCCCTAAAAACCACCCTTATTTTAAGCACACCTAAAATGTTAAAAATGACAATTTTGATTGTCGATATTTGAAAATAAAGAAACGTCAAAAATTCTCTTTTTTTATCATCATAATTATAGAGGGAGTGAAAAAGTTCGGCAAGACCCCGAAGAACTACCCTTAATATAACTACAGCTAAAATGTTAAAAATGACCATTTTGATTGTCGATATTTGAAAATATAAAAACGTCAAAAATTCTCTTTTTTTATCTCACTAATTATAGAGGGAGTGAGAACGTTCGGCAAGACCCCTAAAAACCAGCCTTAATATAACCACACCTAAAATGTTAAAAATGACCATTTTGATTGTGGATATTTGAAAATATAAAAACGTGAAAAATTATCTTTTTTTACCTAACTAATTATGGAGTGAGTGAGAAAGTTCTGCTAGACCCCTAAAAACCACCCTTAAAATAACCACACCTAAAATGTTAAAATATTTTTAAATATCGACAATGAAAATGGTCATTTTTAACATTTTAGGTGTGGTTATATTAAGGGTGGTTTTTAGGGGTCTTGGCGAACTTTCTCACTCACTCTATAATTAGTTAGGTTCAAAAAGATATTTTTTCACGTTTTTATATTTTCAAATATCGACAATCAAAATGGCAATTTTTAACATTTTAGGTATGGTTATATTAAGGGTGGTTCTTACGGGTCTTGCCGAACGTTCTCACTCCCTCTATAATTAGTGAGATAAAAAAAGAGAATTTTTGACGTTTTTATGTTTTCAAATAACGACAATCAAAATGGTCATTTTGAACATTTTAGGTGTGGTTATTTTAAGGTTGGTTTTTAGGGGTCTTGCCGAACTTTCACACTCGCTCTATAATTATGATGATAAAAAAGAGAATTTTTGACGTTTCTTTATTTTCAAATATCGACAATCAAAATTGTCATTTTTAACATTTTAGGTGTGGATATATTAAGGGTGGTTTTTAGAGGTCTTGCCGAACTTTCTCACTCCTTCTATAATTAGTGAGGTAAAAAAAGAAAATTTTTGAAGTTTTAATATTTTCAAACATCGACAATCAAAATTGTGTTTGGCAGGTTTGAATAATGGGTGATTTGTAAGGGTATTCAACCCCACAAAAAATAAAAATTGCGAAAACTTCTTCCGATGGAATATCATTTTTTGTCATCCTAAATGATTTAAGCAAAAAAAAATTCGGGGGAAAAAATCTTTAATTTCGTTCATATGAACGTTCGTAACTTCAAGTACATTAAGAAACTGACGAAATATGAATGCGGTGATTTAATTGTAATTCCGAATATTGTAACCGAACCTTGTGTGAACCACGAACTTTTGCCGAAAAAAGATCCCATACGAAGTTAAAAAGGTCCTGCGAAACGACAGATATTTGATTGGTGATGTCGAAGGCTTCCAAATTACCCAAAAACCGTTTTCCAGCGTATACAGTTCCAACCGAATGGAACCATGGGATGGTCAAACCTTATCTTTGTGCGAGTTCATTTTATGAATAACTATGTGAATGATCGGGTCGATCATCCGTCAGGATGGCCGAACTGTAGACAACCTTATTATATTTACGATGGGTAACTGTGGCCTATACATAGGTTATTGTATTTTAATTATTCGCGCCCTCGTTAAGCGACACCTATTTGAAATCTCCGAATATGAACTGGGACGAGACAAAGAGGGGCTGTTTGTACTCGACCATCAATGAATAAACATCTTTGGATACCGCCACTCGAGTTCAGTTGATTCCGCTCGCCTGTCCCTTTGTAGATGCTACAAAAAAAAGTTATAAAAGAATGCAAAAAATTAGTATAATAAAATATTTGACAAATTTTTCAACCATCTGCTAAGGCTATTCTATTATACAGGTCATATAAAATCAAGGATGATTTAATTCAGCGTGTACATTTTTTTCTATAATGCTAAATCTTCTGAAACAAAGAGGTAGCTACATATTTGTATGTAACTATCAGAGACTATAGAAACCTACCTTACCGATATTCTACAGCAGTAGTGGTTCGTGCTATGTTTCCATAATATTCTTAATGACTTCATCAAATTTGTACTACGACGTTTCTGAAAAGAATTTAGTTGTAAACAACTTCAAGGTTCTTGTTAATGATGCATTACATTTTTACACTGCAAAAAATGTTATATTTTAAACGTGTCTAGACTTGTCGACTATAATTAAGAACCTTCCAGAACATTTCGACGAAGATAGGATATATTAATAGATAAAAGATGGTAAATGATATGCAGCATGTATATTTTAGGGAGAAAGAGAGATGGAGAGCGAGAGAGATATGTATTAAAAATGTTTTAATTCAAAAAATAATTTTTGTAATATTGCGATTGAGCGACTCGAAAAATACCAACAGATTCTCAAGAGGTCCGTTTACATACAGTTGATCACTGTACCTGATATAGAAATTTGTATTGATATAGCTAGGATATCAAATAAACCATTTTGAGATAAAAATGCAATTTGAAAGCTCTTGCTAGAATTTATAAAAATAAATCAGCTACATAATAGAGTAATCTGTTAAAATGATTTAGTTTACTTGCTTGAAACATTAAAGTAAAGCATCATAAATGATTTAAAAAATTCAGCAGTATTACAATTTAATACCAGGAAACTGTAAATGAAACATTGGATAAAATTATACAGTGACTCGTTAACATCTACTTTCTGGAACTTTTAAATCGAAATTTAGTCAAATGAAAATTAAAAATTCAACAATTAATGTAGTTTATAGAAATCGTGAATGAAATATAGCGCAAAGAAGAACTTGATATCACTAATAGTTTGCGAGTTTCACATAGCAGTCACCTGAAGCCATCTACATGTTTTTGATCAAAATTGCCAGGCACAAAATTTAGTTTTTGCAGAATATATAAGCGCTTAATTAGCACTAAATGCCAGCGCAAACAGAACTTGATATCACTAATAGTTACCGAATTTTACATACCAGAGTCGCCTGAAGCTAGCGTTACTACACGTTTTTGGTAAAAAAAGTGCCCGGATTTTTTGCATAGCAGAAATCCAGAGCACTTGATTAGCACTAAATTCCTGCACAAAGGAGAACTTGATATGATGAATAGTTTCCGAATTTCATATACCAGTCACATGAAGCCAACATTAGTAAATGTTTTTGGTCAAAATTTCGGGCACAAAATTTAGTTTTTGCAGAATATGTAAGCACTAAATTCTTGCGCAAAGCAGTTCTTGATATCACTTAGCCACCATTATTACATGTTTTTGGTCAAAATTATCGGGCACAAAATTTAGTTTTTGCAGAATATGTAAGCACTTAATTAGCACTAAATTCCTGCATAAAGCAGAATTTGATACCACTAATAGTTTTCAAGTTTTATTATGCCAGAGTCACCTGAAGACAGCAATACTACACGCTTCTGGTAAAAAAAAGTACCCGGATTTTTGCATAGCACAATTCCAGAGCACTTAATTAGTACTAAATTCTTGCGCAAAGGAGAATTTGATACCACTAATAGTTTTCGAGTTTTATTATGCCAGAGTCACCTGAAGACAGCAATACTACACGCTTCTGGTAAAAAAATGTACCCGGATTTTTGCATAGCACAATTCCAGAGCACTTAATTACGAGGGTAGTTCAATAAGTCCTTAGAATGACCAACATATGGCGGGCGAATCGCTCCAAATCATCTGTTTTCAGTCAGCACCACTACCGACTAGATATATGGTGCAGTCACAGTCCACATCTTCTAAGTTTACGTGTTTTTATAACCAATTGAAAAAAAAAATTGTTCGTTAAGAAAAATGGAAAAAA
>NC_046662.1:133629645-133636533 GCF_010883055.1 Belonocnema kinseyi
GAGCTCCAAGGAGATTATGTTGAAAAATAAAAAAAAATTTACCCAAAAAAAATTGTTTTTATACTTCATTCTAAGGACTTATTGAACTACCCTCGTAGTACTAAATTCTTGCGCTTCAACTGAAGCTAGCATTACTACATGTTTTTTACCAAAATTACTGAGGACAAAATTTTTTGTTCGCAGCATAAATTAGCACTAAATAAGCACTAAATTACGGCACTCCCCAGATTTTGAACACAAAATATTTATGAATCTAGGGAAAAGGCCGGGGGAATCTAACACTGATAAAATCGATTCTAATTCCTAAGCGCCATGCAAATTAATCAAATTTATCAAAATTAAAACTTTTTAGAATTAACCCACAAAAAATTTTGCAGGGACGTCTGAACGCATTAACGCTATCATTTTTCAAATTTTTAAGACAAAATATTTATTATTCTCGAAAAAAGCCTTAAACTAATTTTTTCAACTAATCTTGAGGATCGATTAATAAATTGATCAAAGGATTTGAAATATTTTAATGTATTTTTTCAAATTCCGTAGCATTTTCAAGATCTTTAAAAAATTTAAGATTTTAAAGTACAGTAAAACCCTTCTATAGCCCTTCCGACAATTGACGCCGCACCGTAGGTGGATATATTAGGAACTCCGCAGGGTCTGCGGCTGTCACTCAGGCGAGCAGTCAAGCATGAACAAACAAAAGCGGAGCGGGCTACAATGAGTCAGTTCCCACCCATTTCTAGCCCCAAAATCGGCGCTATAAAAGAGTTTCACTGTATTTTAAATATTTCAAGTTATTTAAAAGATTACACAGAAATTTCTAATGTATTACAGTAATTTAATCAGATTACAAAGGATTTAAAATATTTGAGGGTATTGTAAAAAAATTCCCAAGCATTTTCAAGAGCTTTACAAAGTTTTAAGGAATTTCAAAGGATTTAAAATATTTTAGGCTATTTTAAAAGATCCCAAAACATTTTCAAGAGATTTTAACAATTTTAAGGGATTTCAAAGGGTTCTAATAATTTTAAGGGATTTTAATATTTTAGTCGATTTAAAACAGTTTATTCAATAAAAGTAAAGGATTTCGTAGGGCTTAAAAGATTTAAAAATATTTTTTGCAATTTCATTTGGAATTCGACGCATCTGCTTCGATAAACACATATCCTGTAAAATGGCTCAGTATCCCTCTTGTATAAGTGGATCAGTATTCCCCTAGCCTATCTACTAGCGTAACCCGTGTTTTTTTTAAAGCGAAACATTAAAATTGGCCGTAAGACATTAAATTGAACAACTTGACATACCTTACTTTAATAAAGGGCTCATGAAAAAATCTTGAAATATACAAGATTTTCGCTATTTTTTTAATCTTTTTTTTTCGCTCCAGGGTACACGTGAAAGCTGAAACCAAAAGCATCGACATTGCTGGCCAGAAGAAGAGGTTCTTTGAGACGTGGAGTATTTTCAGCACAACGTCGCGCTGGTTCTGAAATTAATATAAGAGGTTGGACAGAGATTAAGACGACGAAGCTAGAGCACTTTCAAGATAGATCTAGGAAGAGGAATTACTTTTTCGTATGCAAACTAAGACGGGTACTTCCCGAGGGAAGTGTGAGGAGCAACGGCGTGGTCGAGGTCAATCGCGAAACAGTAAATCTCGGCCGTTGCCTGAATAGATGTACCGCGCGTGATTCGCAGGAGCATTTACAGTTCTTTCGTTGGACATCCGCTTTGGACTTGAAGCTCCAACTTGACAGTGCTATTATTATTAATAGTGCGAGATCCGGATCTGGACGAGATTTTGGCTTTGACGCGTGAGAACAGTCAAAATTGTATGACCTCAACTGTAAAGGAGGGGAATAGAAGGCTTAAGTGCCTCATGTTGTGAGCCTCAGAAAACTGCCCTCGGCAGGAAAAGGGGGGTTCGTGGGAATGGAGTATGGTGGGGGTGGCGGTGGTCGTGGGGGTATACAGCCTCCCCCGACAAGTGCAAGAAGTATGGCTGGGACAGATACTACTGATGCTGCCTGGCTCAAGCATGAACAAATGAAGATCATGGAGTCCAGACACAAACAGCAATGTAAGTAACATTTTTTCTCACCTTTCCATACAATTGATTTATGTTCTATAATTATATTCTACGACCATCCGCTCGAACTTGAATTTAAGCCCAGTTTTTATTATGATCTTCTGCTCAAAGTCAGACTCAACGTTCACATCAGGGCCGTTTAAACACTGAGATCGAACTGGCGCAACGTGACGCAGTTATCCAGTTAGGCCGTTAGGGTACAACGCTTTATCGCTATGATACTGATTTGTCTTGCATGAGTTATTAAGGACGTCCACCCCTTTTGACCCCACGGCTCCACTCATCCGAAACCGTGGCATCATTTCTCGGAAGGCGCAAGACAAGTTTCAAGAAATCCAAGTTCGAGTATAGCAGATAACAGAGTTATGAATTAGTTGTGATAACTAATAGTCAGAATTATTGACCGTTTCTTTTTGTAAATACAGCCATTATTAGTAATGTAGTTTAGTAAAATTGTACGCATGCATAAGCAAACACGGAAACAACTGCGTTATCGATTGATATTTCAGATAAGTACATCGTTACAGTGCAAAGATTACAAAGGTACTGAACTCGTATCATACGCTTTTATCCTAAAAGGTAGCTTAAATTTATATGTTTGAAAAATTCGGGAATTGTCCGGGAATTTCGTAGTCAACATTTAGTAGACACTCATAAAGTTTCGCAAGTATACAAATAAATACCTGGAAATGCCATAATCAGCTATAAGAACTTTCAAAATTGAATCTTTGTACATATATTACATTTTACTTTTAAGACCATGTAACGCGTATAACAGCTGATCAAGTCAGCCCTAAGATCAATATTTTTTCACCCACATTGAAAAGTAAAAGTTTAAATAACGCGGAAATTTTTTTAGGGAAATTTTAATAAATATTAAAGAATCGTTTGTGGCCTTGCAACGAGTTGGAGGAAGAAAAAAGTTTATATTGAAAATAATGATTATCGACGGACGCATTTAGGCTTTGCAGCAGAAGTTTTACTTCTAACTTTCTCTGCCTGTAATCATGCAATCTCTATTACCCACAGAGCCGGTGAAGGTCGAAGTTGTCTGTTGGCTGCGATAGTGCTGCTTTGACACATCTGATACGTATGTCAGAACAAATTTGTTTATTTGCATTTGAAGTGCAAACATTAGTTTGCAACATTGAAAATTGCTTGCAAGGTTTTCACAGCACAGTCGGTATTTCTCCAAAATAGTAGTAATTAAAAAAAAAAGCTGTTTTCACAATTCTAATTATTTAAGACCAGACATATTACTGCATGCCTTCTATTTAGCGTACCAAATTTTTAACACAGTATCTTATACCTTGTGGACGTAAGTTTTGAAAGAAAAGTACCGATCTAAGTTCCACTAGTACTTTATTCGAAATTTTTTTTCTTCAAAATTTTCACCGGAACAAAGAAGAGACATGGACTTCATTATCTCCTCTTTTATTTTCAAAACTTTCAGAGCGACACTTTATTTCGTTGAGACAAGTTGGGAAAGAAAAATTGAGGACCAGGTTTGGTCACTTGACCCTTTCGTCACATGGCCTTAAGGCGAAACGGTAGGTTTGACTGAGCACGGCAATGACTGCAGTGACATCTATAAGAAAATCGGAAATACAGTCCAGTGTCCCCTGGCAATTATGAAGACAACCTCATACCCGAAAATTGGTAGGATTCGGTTGGTAAAATTTTTTACCTGCTAGAAAGAGAAACTTAACAGCGAGAGAGACAGACAATATCCAACCATTTTTATCAAACCATGTTTCTCGGCTTACCTGCTCAGCTGAAGGGAAATATATAGCAAATTGACAAATATCTCGTCTACACAATATGCGCGTGAAATGTCAAATAATGTATTCGCATCCCGTAAGAAAAAAAATTAAATTAATAAAATTTTGTTTATAAATTTTCTATGCGCCCACAAAATCTGATTTTATGAACAAAACACGTTTTTTTGGTAATTTTGCAATTTATCACGGTGAAAAATCGTAAAGCTAAAATCTAAAATATTTGAAAGTTTCATATTCCTCCAACTCGACAATTTAATTAAATTTTGTTCAATTTAATAATGTGTTGCTGTTCATATGATCAAAGTGAGCGCAATTTCGTATGTAATGGCCTTTTTACATTCTCATCCTAATGAGAAGGTATTGGTTTTATGTAAAATTTAACTTTGTCGGTTTTCATCAAATATCCACGTTTTGAGACCCACTGAGTCAGAAAAAACGATTTTTACGAAGGTGTTTGTCTGTCTGTATTCTGTATTTTGTAGGCACGATAACTTTCGAAAAATTTATCAGATTGGATTCTGCTTTGGCACACTTTTTTAAGGTCTAAAAAGAAAGAACAAGTTCGTGATCCAGCTATTTTGGATCAAAATTCAAAATGTGAGCACGTTTTCAACATGTTTGAAACTACATTTTTTCAAGATTTCAAAATTCTATGAACGTTTATTCATAGTACTCAGAAACTAAAACAATTTATCCTTATGACTTTTTTCTATAAAAAGAAAATTATCAGAGTTAGAGCATTTTCAAAATCAAAAAAAAAAACGAATTAAAATGCACATTTCATGCCAAAAAACGCATGATATGAAAAAGGTCAAGAGAAGAAAAACGTTGATTTTTGAAAGTCCTACAAGATGATCATAACAAATTTTTTAATTTGGTGGAAAAGTTGAAAATTCCTAATTACATCGTACCAAAAATAATGAAAAATCCAAAAATTCCATTTTTTTGGACTAGAGACACAAGCTACGAAAAAAATATGACAAAACTTGTACATCCAAAAAAAAGCTATAATTTTTGATAGGATACGTAGTTTTGGCTTCGGACGTAAAAAATAACATTCAAAACAAAAATATTAAATTTTCTTGAACAAACGACACAAGGTACAAACTAAAATTAACATACAAAAAATGTTCGCCTCAAAAGATCTATAAATTTATTATTAATCATTTTTAGATAGGACGAGTAGATTTTCTTTCAATTGTAAAAAATAAAATTAAAAAATTAAATAATTGGAAAAAGGACAGAAAAGACGAAAGAGGACATAGGATCCTATATAGAACCCTATATATCTTCCTTTATTAGACCCTATGCAGATGCACAGTAGTTTTTATTTAATTGTAAAAAACAAGATTAAAAATTTTTAAAATTATAAAAACAAGGAAATAAGAATTAGTATGATTTAATTTTTATGCATATTATGAATTGTAATGGTATAAATTTATCACAATGATACATGTTTCAGCGCAGCTTAGAATACAATTTAAAGTAAGTTACGTGTAGTGGTATATAGCACGATAAAGTTTCAGAAAAACCAGTCACTGGGGAATTTTTTAAGTTGGAACTTCGAAATCCTAGTTTTAGAGAAAACGGTCGAAACATGCATTGCAATTTTTTTACACTCTAGAGGGGAAGACACCCCCCAAAAGTTTCCATTTACGGAGAAAGAAAATCTGTAATTTTTTTCGGAATTTGAATATTAACACGTGCTACTGGACACTTCAAAATTCCATTTAATTTACTCCGTGAGATTTTGAATTTTCGAAAAATTGAACTTCATAGTCCAGAGATTCATCGAAACGTGCCAAAGTTTGTAGGATTTCAAAACCCCCCCAGTTTAAATAAAAAATTAAAGAAATCTAAATTATTTCAACAATTATTTATTCCTCAAAAATGTAAAAAATATTCTTATTTTCTGATTAAAATGCAATATTTTGTCATTGTTTGATGAAGTTAATTTTTCTAAAAACATTATATAATTATTTAAACAATTATTAATTGTTTATTTTCCAAATTTCTACAAATTGAGCCAGAGATATCTACTTTTATCAAATTGATATCCTATGCTACTATTTGTTCAATAATTACTTAATTTGAATACATTTCCTCTAATGTTTAACAAATTTCTATTTGTTTAAATAATTTTTATTTGCTTGAGTAGTTATTTTTAGATATCGAACAAAATGAAAAAAATAGAACACATACAATTAATTACGATTTTTAAATTATTCTGGTGAAAGTAATTATTTAAAGAAATTATATTATTTTAAACAATTAAAAAGTGGTTAATGTATTCTTTCTATACACTTGACAATGTGAAACATAATTGTATGTGTTCTTTTTTATTTCATTTTTTTAGTTATCGAAGAATAACTGCTTGAACAAATTAAGATAGTTTAAGGAAACAGAAATTTATTAAACATTAAAAGAAATGTATAAAAATTATGTAATTATTTAAGAGAACGTAGCACAGGGTACTGATTTGAAAAGAAAGTTGATATTTCGCCTCAGTTCTTAGAAATTTTGAAAATAGACGATAAATAATTGTTTTAATAATTACATAATGTTTTTAGAATATACGATTATTTTTTACGTTTTTCGGAAATAAATCATTGTTTTAATAATTTAAATTTGTTTTAACAATTGAAAATTGCTTAAAAAGTCATTGTAAATATTCAAATTGTCCATTAGTAATTATTTGTGTGAAAAAAAACGACGGAAATTGTTAAAAACTGATAATAATACGTACTTCAGTTCGACTTGAATTGTCCCCAATCAAGACATGCTGAAGTCGAAAAGATCGACTTGAGCATTTCTCAGTTTTGAGACGGAGCCAGACTTCAATTTATGTATTGGAGACAAGTTTTTATGCCTTGAAGACATAAATTTATCTCTTAAGTCGTATTTTTATGAATCCAACACGTGCGGTTTATAGCTTTGAGCGTATACCTGCCCTAATAGAAAGGATATTTCTAACATTCATTAAAGCTAATCTTTGTTAATGGTTAAACAATCTTGTTT
>NC_046662.1:133636633-133640292 GCF_010883055.1 Belonocnema kinseyi
CTTGGTACAGGGACCCTCTATCCGCAACCCGAGGACGCGTTCGGTGGCTTTGTCATAGGCCCTTCGGTTTGATTCTAGAGGAATCAAAACCGAACTGAATGGTTCGGTTATATATATATTTCGAGTCAGCTGTATCAATTATAATAATTTAAAGTTTATTTTAAAATATATTTTATGGAATATGATATTTTTTATGAATGTGCCAGTGAAATTCTGTTCGTCTAATTTTGTTTGCCAATGCGAAACGTTATCTGGCTTGGAACTGTCGTCTTAACATCTAAAAACTGAAAGAACAATTTTCCTATCACTTGGAATTATAATTATATTTTTACAAAGACGTTAGAATATATAATAATTAAGAAATTGGAAAATACATACGAGAGCTTGATTAGACGAATAGTCTAAAAAAGTCCGTAGAAATTGCAGACCACAAAAATAAAAATAAAAACTAAATAATATTAAAGAACTATATATAGACAATATATAGAATGAAAATTATAATTAATAATTTTAGAATTAGTGGAAAATATATGAAACCGTAATACAAATTACTCATTGACTTATATTTGTGGTATTTATTAAAACAACCAAGTTTTGCAAAGTTATAAATGTAAAAATGTTTTAATTGGCAATTCACTTTCAATCCAAATGGTTCTTGTCAAAGCTAAGTTTACCATCAGTGCGCCTCGAAGGTGTGCCGAGTTGCTTACAGCGCTGCAAGTGGCTCTTGGCAAACTATATCGGTGGGTGCTTTCTACGGAGAGCGGTGGGTAGAGGGGAAATGACTTTTTTCGCCGGACGCGCCGTCTATATTTATGGCGGGCAGCTAAGCCCGCTCCGCATCTACGTTTATAATATCTTTGTTATGACTCATTATTTGAGAAAATATAAAATTATAATAAAGATATTGATGAATTTCCAAAGTTATTGAAGTATTTTGAATTAATAGAGCGGAAAAATATACTAATTTCACCATTTATTCCAGATCAAATAATGTGAGATTCTTTCAGAAAGGTTTTCTTTCTGACAAACCTCTTGAAAAATAATGCAAAAATTGCAATTTCGATTATTTAATGTTTATTGCTACATATATTGATAAGTCGGGCTTCTTTCGAAATTAAATTATATCCGAAACTACACTTTTAGTATTTAATAAATAAAATGCAAGTGATTATTGAGCAATTTATCTCTTGGTAGATTTCGGTAAAAAGTTTTTTGTTCTGCGAAAACACTAGAAAAATAATGAAAAATTTGCACTTTTGTTTATTTAATGTTGATTGATATACTTTTATATTTTGATGGCCTTCTTTCGAAATTAAATTATATTCGAAACTACACTTTTAATATAAATAAAACAAAGGTGATTATTAATCAATTTATCTTTCCGTAGATTTCAGTAAAAAAGTGGTTTTTTCTACCAAAACACTCGAAAAAAATGCAAAATTTGCACTATTGTTTATTTAATATTGATTGATATACTTTTATATTTGGCGGGCTTCTCTCGAAATTAAATTATATTCGAAACTACACTTTTATTATCAATAAAATAAAAGTGATTATTAATCAATTTACATTTCGGTAGATTTCGGTAAAAATGTTTTTTTTTTTCTACCAAAACACTCGAAAAATAATGCAATATTTGCACTTTTGTTTATTTAATGTTGATTGATATACTTCTTTATTTGTCGGGCTTCTCTCGAAATTAAATTATATTCCAAGCTACACTTTTAATATAAATAAAATAAAAGTAATTATTAATCAATTTATCTTTCCGTAGATTTCGGAAAAAGTGTTTTTTTTCTACCAAAACACTCGAAAAATTATGCAAAATTTGCACTATTGTTTATTTAATATTGATTTATATACTTTTATATTTGGCGGGCTTCTCTCGAAACTAAATTATATTCGAAACTACACATTTAATATCAATAAAATAAAAGTGATTATGAATCAATTTACATTTCGGTAGATGTCGGTAAAAAAGTGTCTTTTCTACCAAAACACTCGAAAAATAATGCAAAGTTTGAGCTTTTGTTAAGGGCATGTGACGCAGCTAAATACCTATATTACCGACCTCACTTTATCAGTTCACTGAATCTTTTTTTGAACCTAAGAACTTTTTTTGTAAATAAAATATCGAGCTGAAACTTTGGAAAATGTATTAGAGTACAATAAAGTACGTTTAGGTACTGCATTTTGGTAGGAACTTCACTGAAAATTATTTTATCTTTTTTCTGAACCTCGACATTTTTTGAACGTTCGAACTTTTTTTATACATAAAATATCAGTCTCAAACTTTGAGAAATGCAAGAGCCGACAGAAAACTACGTTTAAGTACAAATTTTAATAATAAAAGATGTAAAAAAAATATATTTCAACTATCAATTCGATCGGCCTCAGCCGGTAACGTTGTACATGAAAATACGAACCCTGGCGACCACTAGACGAGGCTCTAGAGGATTCGTATTTTCGTGTACAACGTTACCGACTGATGCCGATGGAATTGATAGTTGAAATATATTTTTTTACATCTTTTATTATTAAGCTTTGTACTTAAACGTAGTTTTCTTTCGGCTCTTGCATTTTTCTAAGTTTGAGACCGTTATTTTATGTATAAAAAAAGTTCGAACGTTAAAAAAATGTCGAGGTTCAGAAAAAAGATGAATTAATTTTCAGTGAAGTTCCTACCAAAATGCAGTACCTAAACGTACTTTATTTTACTCTAATACATTTTCCAAAGTTTCAGCTTGATATTTTATTCACAAAAAAATTTTTTAGGTTCAAAAAAACATTCAGTGAACTGAAAAAGTGAGGTCGGTAATATAGGTATTTAGCTGTGTCACATGCCCTTAATTAAAAAAAATTTTTGTATTCCAGGAATTAGAAAATTGACGACAATTTAAAATTGTCCAATTTAAAAATTCCTAAATAATAAAACTTCCTATACAGCTGATGATATTACTGAATTTGAAAAAGAAGGACCATATAAAATTTACGTGATATAATTTCTGAAATAACAAAATATCCGACACTGTAATTTGCTAATTACTACATTTTCTATATGGTCTCCAACCGACTTAATTTTTTCTACTACTTTTCGGTCTATTCATGTACCTTAGGGTATGTGAGCTTATTCCAGCAAGGGTCTTTTTGTCCACAGGCATGTCAAACTAAGGAAATTTTTAAACTTTTAATTTTTCAACTAGCGATTTGAAAATAGCATTATCAGCATCTACGAATTTTTCCGATTTCAATGATATATTACTTGCCTTGAAAAGTTAAAAATTTGAAGGAGTTTAATATCAAGAAACATCAGCTTTACAGTCAATTACTAAAAACTTCTCAATTTTTCAATCTTTATAGACAAATTACATGTCTTTGGAATTGGAACAATACGTGGATTCCAAATATATTTCTTTTAAGTCACTGATTGCCAAATTAGGAATTTTTTCCTATTTTCTAAAAAAAGACCCCTGAGGAAAGGGGTGGTGTGGCCAAGCTCGCAGGTACTGCCCTGAAAGTAGGTCGTAGGTCTTCGAAAAAATAAAAATTGTAACTTTCTAGAAGGATTTTCTAAGCCGTTAGAAATACGTGAAAACAAGCAAAATTTCGGTATCATCATCAAACAAGTATGATACAAATAACAATCCGTAAATAAG
>NC_046662.1:133640392-133646757 GCF_010883055.1 Belonocnema kinseyi
CACATAATACTGTCATAAACAATTAAAACATTTTGACTTTTCAAATATTTTATTTTTCGTTTTTTTCGTTTTTTGTAAACGTTGGGAACTTCAGACTCATGCCTTTTTGACGATTTTTTTATTTTGATACACTAGGGGTGGTTTTAAATATCTTTTCCGGCGGCACTTACACAAATGAAAAACTTGTTTTATAACAACGTTAATTAATGTGATTGAAATTTGCAACATTTATAAACGACATTATAAAATTTCCGAAATTTCTTTAAGTGATTATTTGCACCTGGTGACAGGTAAAACGAAAATTAGTTTAATCCCAATAATTCTTAATAGCTGACTAAGATTTATAAACCTAAGGACTTTAAAAATTATATAGAAAATAAAGAACAACAATTCATTTTCGTTTATAAACGTTGCAAACTTCAGTTACGTGTTAATTAAGAGTATTTTTAACTCAAAAAAGAGTATAAAGGCGGTCGTTTTAGATATTTTAAGCTGGCACAAAACTATGAAGGTATAGAGATGTAACCTATTTAATAATTTAGGGCTAATTTGGGACCGTGGTCGTAAATTTTGGGCTCTTTTATTAAAAAAAAAAAAAATAGTGTTTGCGCTAGCTTAATGTTAAGCTGGCCGAACATTGCTGTAAAACGTGCTAAAAATTATTTCACGGAAAATTCACCCTATACAATAATTTAGAGCTCATTTAGGGCTCTCGGAATATGATAATGGAAAATTAAAAAAAAAATTGTTCAAATAATTTTTGTTTGAACAATTCTATTAAAAATGAATTAAACCATTTTCTTCCTTTACCCTATGTTAAGGCTCACTTGGGGCTCCATAAATATGGTATTTGAATTTTACAATAAATTGTTTAAACAATTATTTTTTAAACAAATTTGCAAAAAAAAATATTTGCTTTTTTTCTGCATAATTTCAGGCTCATTTAAGGCTTCTGAAAAACCATCGACAGAAGGTCGCGCGATATTTCCTTTGCCCTTTTTTTATATATGGTCTTGTGCCACCTTATTGTTATAAAAAATACATGAAGAACACAATAAAAACCATTTTTTCTCCTCGCATAATTTAGTGCTCATTGAGGACTAATTTGGGCCCGTAGTCCCAAATTGTGGGCTCATGTTTTTTGTGAAAAATAGTGTTTGCAATAGCTTAACAATAAGTTGGTTCAAGATTGCTGTAAAACGTTATAAAAATGATTGTACTACAAATTCACCTTATAGAATAGTTTAGGGCTCATTAAGGGCCCTGGGAATATAATAATTGAAAGTTAGAAAGAAATTTTTTAAACAATTTTTTTTACACAATTTTTGCTTAAACAAATTTTCCAAAACAAAATATTTTCTTTTCTTTTCTCCTGCATAATTTCAGGCTCATTTAAGGCACCTGGTAAATCATCGACCGAAGGTTGCGCGATATTTCCTTTGCCCTTTTTTTTATATATGGTTTTTTGCCACCTTAACGTTATAAAAAATACATGAAGAAAACAATTAAACCCATTTTTACCCCTCGCATAATTTAGGGCTCATTTAGGGCTCTGGGAAATTGATAATGAAAAATAAAAATAATTTTTTAAACAATGTATTGTAAAATTCAAATACCATATTTATGGAGCCCGAAGTGAGCCTTAACATAGGGTAAAGGGAGAAAATTGTTTGCTTCATTTTTACCAGAATTGTTTAAACAAAATTTTTTTAAACAATTTTTTTAAATTTGCCATTATCATACTCCCAGAGCACTAAATCAGCCCTAAATTATTGTATAAAGTAAATTTTCCGTGGAATCATTTTTAGCACGTTTTACAGCAATGTTTGGCCAGCTTAACGTTAAGCTAGCGCAAACACTATTTTTTTCAAAAAATAAAAGAGCCCAAAATTTAGGACCACGGGCCCGAATCAGCCTCAAATGAGCCCTAAATTATGCAAGGAGTAAAAAGGGGTTTAATTGTTTTCTTCATGTATTTTTTATAATGTTAAGGTGGCACAACACCACATAGAAAAAAAGGGCAAAGGAAATATCGCGGGACCTTCGGTCGATGATTTACCAGGTGCCTTAAATGAGCCTGAATATATGCAAGAGAAAAGAAAATATTTTGTTTTGGCAAATTTGTCTAAACAAAAATTTATTAAACATTTTTTTAAAATTTTTAATTATTATATTCCCAGAGCCCTTAACGAGTCCTAAACTATTCTATAAGGTGAATTTTTGTTAAAACCATTTTTATAACGTTTTACAGCAATCTTGAACCAACTTATCGTTAAGCTATTGCAAACACTATTTTTTACAAAAAATACGAGAGACCAAAATTTTGGGACGACGGGCCCAAATTAGTCCTCAATGAGCCCTAAATTATGCGAGGAGTAAAAATGGGTTTAATTGTTTTCTTCATGTATTTTTTATAACGTTAAGGTGGCACAACACACCACGTATAACCAAAAAAAGAGCAAAGGAAATATCAAGCGACCTTCGGTCGATGATTTTTCAGTTGCCTTAAATGAGCCTGAAATTATGCAAAGGAAAAGAAAAGAAAATATTTAGTTTTGGCTAATTTGTTTAAACAGAAATTGTTCAAATATTTAAAAAAAATTTTAATTATTATATTTCTCGAGCCCTTAATGAGCCCTAAAATATTCTATAAGGTGAATTTTTTGTAAAATCATTTTTATAACGTTTTACAGCAATCTTGAATGAACTTATTGTTAAGCTATTGCAAACACTATTTTTTACAAAAACTACGAGGGACCAAAATTTTGGGATTACGGGCCCAAATTAGTCCTCAATAAGCCCTAAATTATGCGAGGAGTAAAATTGGGTTTAATTGTTTTCTTCATGTATTTTTTATAACGTTAAGGTGGCACAACACCATGAATAGAAAAAAAATAGGGCAAAGGAAATATCACGCGACCTTCGGTCGATGATTTTTCAGTGGCCTTAAATGAGCCTGAAATTATGCAAGAGAAAAGAAAATATTTTGTTTTGGCAAATTTGCTTAAACAAAAATTGTTTAAACAATTTATTGTTAAATTCAAATACCATATTTATGGAGCCCAAGTGAGCGTTAACATAGGTTAAAGGAAGAAAATTCTTTACTTCATTTTTACTAGAATTATTTAAACAAAAATTGTTTAAACAAATTTTTTAATTTTCCATTATCATATTCCCAGAGTCCTAAATGAGCCCTAAATTATTGTATAAGGTGAATTTTTTGTAAAATCATTTTTATAACGTTTTACAGCAATGTTCGGCCAGCTTAACGTTGAGTTAGCGCAAACACTATTTAAAAAAAAAATAATAAAAGCGCCCAAAATTTAGGACCACGGGCCCAAATTAACCCTAAGTGAGCCCTAAATTATGAAATAGGTTACATCTCTATACCTTCATAGTGTTGTGCCAGCTTAATATACCTGGTAAATTAGCAATAATTTTAAAGTATAAAGTGTAAAGGCTGTCATTTTGACTATTCTCTGATTTTGTTACACTAGGGGTGGTTTTAAATCTCTTTTCCGGCGGCCCTTGCACCCTGAAAAAACTTTTTCTATAACAACGTAAATTAAAAGTAATTTTAACTCGAAAAAAACTGTATAAACGCGGTCATTTTTACGATTTTCTGATTTTGATACACAAATATTTCTCCCGGCGGCTCTTACCCCCCTGGAAAAACTTGTTCTATGACAACGTAAATTACAAGTATTTTTAACTCAAAAATGACTGTATAAAGGCGGCCATTTTGGCGATTTTCTGATTTTGATACACTAGGGGTGGTTTAAAATATCTTTTCCGGCGGCACTTCCACAACTGAAAAAACTTGATCTATGACAAGGTAAATTAACGATAATTTTAACTCGAAACAAGTGTATAAGGGCGGTCATTTTGACGATTTTCCGATTTTGATACACTAGGGGTGGTTTTAAATATCTTTTCCAGCGTCGCTTACCCCCCTCAAAAAACTGGTTCTATGATATGTTGAATGAAAAGTATTTTATATCGAAAAAAGTGTATAGAGGCGGTCATTTTGACGATTTTCTGATTTTTATACACTTGGGGTGGTTTTAAATATCTTTTCAGGTGGCTCTTACCCTCTGGAGAAACTTGTTCAATAACAACGTAAATTAAAAGTATTTTTGACTCGAATAAAAACTGTATAAAAGCGACCATTTTGACGATTTTCTGATTTTGATAGAATAGGGGTGGTTTTAAATATCTTTTCCGGCAGCTCTTAACCCCCTGAAAAAACTTGCTCTATGATAAGTTAAATTAAAACTATTTTTAACTCCATAAAAACTGTATGAATGCGGTCATTTTGACGATTTTCTGATTTTGATACACTAGGTGTGGTTTTAAATATCTTTTTCGGCGGCTCTTAACCCCTTGAAAAAACTTGTTCAATAACTACGTAAATTAAAAGTATTTTTAACTTGAATAAAAACTATATAAAGCGGTCATTTTGACGATTTTCTGATTTTGATAGACTAGGGGTGGTTTTAAATATCTTTTCCGGTGGCTCTTACCCCCCGGAAAAAAATTGTTCTATGACAACGTAAATTAAAAGTATTTTTAACTCCAATAAAAAGTATGTAAAAGCGGCCATTTCGACGATTTTCTGATTTTGATACACTAGGTGTGGTTTTAAATATCTTTTCCGTCGGCTCTTAACCCCCTGAAAAAACTTGCTCTATGATAAGTTAAATTAAAAGTATTTTTAACTCGATAAAAACTGTATAAATGCGGTCATTTTGACTATTTTCTGATTTTGATGCACTAGGGGTGGTTTTAAGTATCTTTCCCAGCGACACTTACACAACTGTAAAAACTTGATCTATGAACAATAATTTTAACTAGAAACAAGTGTATAAAGGCGGTCATTTTGACGATTTTCCGATTTTGATACACTAGGGGTGGTTTTAAATATCTTTTCCGGCGGCTCTTAACCCACTGAAAAAACTTGTTCTATGATAAGTTAAATTAAAAGTATTTTTAACTCGAAAAAAACTATATAAAAGCGGTCATTTTGACGATTTTCTGATTTTGATACCCTATGGGTAGTTTTAAATATCTTTTCCAGCGGCCCTTACCCCCCTGAAAATACTTGTTCAATATCAACGTAAATTAAAAGTTATTTTAACTCGAAAAAAACTGTATAAAGGCGGTCATTTTGACGATTTTCTGATTTTGATACACTAGGGGTGGTTTTAAAAATCTTTTCCGGTGGCTCTTTACCCCCTGAAAAAACTTGTTCTATGATAAGTTAAATTAAAAGTATGTTTAACTCGAAAAAAACTGTATAAAAGCAGTCATTTTGACGATTGTCTAATCTTGATACATTAGGGTTGGTTTTAAATATCTTTTCCGGTAGCTCTTAACCCACTGAAAAAACTTGTTCTATGTTTTAAATATCTTTTCCGGCGGCTCTTACCCCCCTGAAAAAAATTTTCTTTGTCAACGTAAATTAAAAGTATTTTTAACTCTGATAGAAACTGTATACAAGTGGCCATTTTGACGATTTTCTGATTTTGATACACTAGGGGTGGTTTTAAATATCTTTTCCGTTGGCTCTTACCCTTGGAAAAATTTGTTCTATGACAGCGTAAATTAAAACTATTTTTAGCTCAAAGAAAAATTGTATGAAGGCGGTCATTTTGACGATTTTCTGATTTTCTGATTTTGTTACACCAGGGCTGGCTTTAATATCTTCTCCGGCGGCTCTAAGCCCCCTGAAAAAACTTGTTCTTTGACAACATAAATTAAAAGCATTTTCAACTCCAATAAAAACTGTATAAAAGCGGCCATTTTGACAATTTTCTGATTTTGATACACTAGGGTGGTTTTAAATATCTTTTCCGACGGCACTTACACAATTGAAAAAACTTGATCTGTGACAAGGTAAATTAACAATAATTTTAACTTGAAACAAGTGTATAAAGGCGGTCATTTTGACGATTATCTGATTTTGATACACTAGGGGTGGTTTTAAATATCTTTTCCGGCGGCTCTTACCGCCATGAAAAAAACTTGTTATGTAACAATTTCTACTGCGTTTTTTATCTTACTGCAAACTTCGGCGTCAAGTACCTGAAGCCAAACCCCTTTTTTTTCTGCTTCTTCTTACTATTTTCTTTTCCTATTGCTTTCAGAATTCAATGTCAGAAATTCAATATTGAGAAAATGAGAATTAAAAAAATGTTTAATAACGAAATTATATTTACTCTTAATGAATTATAATTGAATTAAAATTAATTTGAAAGAAAATCAGAAATAAAAAAAAATTTAATAACGGAATTATATTTACTTTTAATTTTCGAGTTTATTTGTGAATGAAATATAAATTATTTATTTTATTTAGATAATAAAGT
>NC_046662.1:133646857-133653377 GCF_010883055.1 Belonocnema kinseyi
GCAAGAAAAATGTAAACCCTTAGGTGACACATTAGAAGCTTCTATTCCAAGTGCTATTATTTTCTGCAAAAACTAAATTTTGTGCCACAATTTTTGTCACCTGAAGTCAGCATTACTGCATGTTTTTGATCAAAATTACTGGACACAAAATTGAGTTTTTGCAGAATATATGAGCACTTAATTAGCACTAAATTCCTGCGCAAAGCAGAATTTGATACCACTAATAGTTTCCGAGTTTCGCATACCATAGTCACCTGAAGCCAGCATTACTACACGTTTTTGGTATAAAAAAAGTGCCCCGACTTTTTGCATAACACAAATCCAGAGCATTTAATTAGCACTAAATTCCTGCGCAAAGCAGATCTTTATATCACTAATAGTTTCCGAGTTTCACATAACAGAGTCACCTAAAGTCAGCGTTAATACATGCTTTTGATTAAAATTACCGGGCACAAAATTTAGTTTTTGCACAATATATTAGCACCCAACTAGTACTAAATTCCTACGCAAAGCAAATCTCGATATCACTAATAGTTTCAGAGTTTCGCATACCGGAGTTGTGGCTTCAGCTGAAGCTAGAATCACTACATGTTACAAAAAAAATTGCCCGGATTTTTTGGCAGGCATAAATCCAGAGCACTTAGTTAGCACTAAATTCCTGCGCAAAGCAGAATTTGATACCACTAATAGTTTCTGAGTTTCGTATACCAGAGTCACCTGAATCCAACATTACTACACGTATTTGGTACAAAAAAAGTGCACAGATTTTTTGAATAGTACAAATCCAGAGCACTTAATCAGCAATAAATTCCTGTGCAAAGGAAAATTTGATACCACTAATAGTTTCCGAGTTTCGCATACCGGAGTTGTGGCTTCAACTGAAGCTAGCATGACTACATGTTTTTGGCCAAAATTACCGGGCACAAAATTTTTTTCCTGCAGCATAAATTAACACTAAATAAGCACTAAATTATGGCATAGTTCCCACATCCATATTACAATGTTATAATTCCATCTTCCGGGACCTAATTTGCCAAATTTAATGCTCTTTATTTAAACAAAAAAAAAACGGTGGTCATGCTAGCTTAACGTTAAGCTAGCAGGACCACACAGAGAAAAAAACGACTTAGGCATTATTTCTTTCCACAATAATTTAGGGCTCACCTAATGCCCTATTGTCAAATTTAATGCCCCGCAATTTTTAAAAAGAACCTCTGGTCATTCTATCTTAACGTTAAGATAGCAGGACCACACAGAGAAAAAACCGACTTAGGCATTATTTCTTTCCACAATAATTTAGGGCTCACCTAATGCCCGATTGTCAAATTTAACGCTCCGCAATTTTTCAAAAAAACATTGTGGTCATGCTATCTTAAAGTTAAGATAGCAGGACCACACAGACAGAAAAACGACTTAGGCATTATTTCTTTCCACAGTAATTTAGGGCTCATTTAGGGCTCACTTAATGCCATCTTGCCAAATTTGATGGCACGCATATTTTTCCTTAAAGCATGTGGTTCTGCCATCTTAACGTTTAGCTAGCAGGACCACACAGAGAAAAAACGACTGAGGCCTTATTTCTTTCCACAATAATGTAGGCTCATTTAGGGCTCACTTAATGTCCTATTGCCAAATTTGATGGTACGCATTAAAAAAAAAAACCTGTGGTTCTTCTATCTTAACGTTAAGCTAGCAGGACCACACAGTTATAAAACGACTTAGGCATTATTTTTTTCCACAATAATTTAGGGCTCATTTAGTGCTCACTTAATGCCCTATTGTCAAACTTAATGCTCCGCAATTTTTCGAAAAAACCTGTGGTCATGCTATCTTAACGTTAAGATAGCAGGATCACCCAGAGAAAAAAGCGACTCAGGCATTATTTCTTTCAACAATAATTTAGGGCTCATTTAGGGCTCACCTAATGCCCTATTGTGAAATTTAATGCGCCGCAATTTTTCGAAAAAACCTGTGGTTCTTCTATCTTAACGTTAAGCTAGCAGGACCACACAGGGAAAAAAACGACTTAGGCATTATTTCTTTCCACAGTAATTTAGGGCTCATTCAGGGCTCACTTAATGTCCTCTTGCCAAATTTGATGGCACGCATATTTTTCCTAAAAGAATGTGGTCATGCTATCTTAACGTTAAGATAGCAGGACCACACAGAGAAAAAAACGACTCAGGCATTATTCCTTTCCACTATAATTTAGGGCTCACTTAATGCCCTATTGTCAAACTTAATGCTCCGCAATTTTTCGAAAAAACCTGTGGTTATGCTATCTTAACGTTAAGATAGCAGGACCACACAGAGAAAAAAACGAATCAGGCATTATTTCTTTCCACAATAATTTAGGGCTCATTTAGGGCTCACCTAATGCCCTATTGTTAATTTTAATGCGCCGCAATATTTCGAAAAAACCTGCGGTTCTGCTATCTTAACGTTAAGCTAGCAGGACCACACATGGACAAATATGATTCAGACAATATTTCTTTGCACTTGTCATAGATCAAGTTTTTTCAATTGTTAAAGTGCCGCCGGAAACGATATTTAAAACCACACCTAGTGTATCAAAATCAGAAAATCGTCAAAATGACCGCCTTCATACAGTTTTTTTCGTGTTAAAAATACTTTTAATTTAACTTATCATAGAACAAGTTTTTTCAGGGGGTTAAGAGCCACGGGAAAATATATTTAAAACTATCCCCAGTGTATCAAAATCAGAAAATCGTCGAAATGACCGCCTATATACACTTTTTTCAAGTTAAAATTATTGTTAATTTACCTTGCCATAGATCAAATTTTAGCAGTGGTGTAAGTGCCGCCGCCAAAGATATCTAAAATCACCCTAGTGTATCAAAATCAAAAAATCGTCAAAATGGCCGCTTGTATACAGTTTTTATTGGAGTTAAAAATACTTTTAATTTACGTTGTCATAGAACAAGTTTTTTCAGTGGGTTAAGAGCCGCCGGAAAAGACATTTAAAACCACACCTAGTATATCAAAATCAGAAAATCGTCAAAATGGCCACTTTTATATAGTTTTTATTTGAGTCAAAAATACTTTTAATTTACGTTGATATTGAACAAGTATTTTCAGGGGGGTAAGGGCCGCTGGAAAAGATATTTAAAACTACCCATAGTGTATCAAAATGAGAAAATCGTCAAAATGACCGCCTTTATACACTTTTTTCAAGTTAAAATTATTGTTAATTTGCCTTGTCATAGATCAAGTTTTTTCAGTTGTGTAAGTGCCGCCGGAAAAGATATTTAAAACCACCCTAGTGTATCAAAATCAGAAAATCGTCAAAATGGTCGCTTTTATACGGTTTTTATTGGAGTTAAAAATACTTTTAATTTATCTCGTCACAGAAAAAATTTTTCAAGGGGGTAAGAACCTCCAGAAAAGATATTTAAAACCACCGCTAGGATATCAACATTTAAGAAATCGTCAAAATGACCGCCTTTATACAGTTTTTTCGAGTTAAAATTACTTTTAATTTAACTTATCATAGAACAAGTTTTTTTCAGGGGCTTTAGAGCCGCAGGAAAAGATATTTAAAACCACCCCTAGTGTATCAAAATCAGAAAATCGTCAAAATGGCCGTCTTTATACACTTTTTTGGTGTTAAAATTATTGCTAATTTACCTTGTCATAGATCAAGTTTTTTCATTTGTGTAGGTGCCACCGAAAAAGATATTTAAAACCAACCGCAGTGTATCAAAATCAGAATTCGACTCTGTAGCAAAAATTTAACTTATTGTTTACATTTCTTATTTGGATATTGGAGAATGAACTAAAATCTTCTTCGGATAGAAATTTTACAATTTTGTTAGTGTTTTTTTTTAATTCATCTGTTTTAGAAGAAATGTCATCTTTCTTAAATGGAAATGCAACTTTTTGGTTGAAAATTCTACAATTTTGTTGAAAAATCATCCTTTTTGATTGAAAATTCTGCTCTTCTGTTGAAAATTTTAATATTTCATAGAAAATTTAATTTTTGTTTTCATTTAATATTTTGGTGTTAAAAAAAAAACTGAAATTTTTTTCTGGATGAAAATTTAAATTAAATTTTTTTACACTAAAAATTTATCTGCTTTAAGAGAAATTTTATCTTCTTTTGATAAAAATGTAACTGTCTAATTGAAAATTCTACTGCTTTGTTAAAAATTTAGCTATTTCATAGGAAATTTACTTTTTGTTTAAAATTTATATTTTCATGTTAAAAGTCTCGTTTAAAAAAAATACATCTGTTTTCGTACAAATTTTTATCTTTTTTGGATAAATATTCAACTAAATGGTTGAGAATTTAACTTATTTTTTAATAAATATTTTTGGCTGAAAATATTTCTCGTTTTGGTTTAAAAATTCAAATTTTTTCGTAGAAAATTATTTTTTGTTACAAAATTCATATTTTGACCTTGAAAAGTAAACTGGATTTTTTAAGGCCATGTGATGAGTATAACAGCTGATCAAGTCAGCCCTAAGATCAATATTTTTTCACCCATATTGAAAAATGAAAGTTTAAATAACGCGGAAATTTTTTTTGGGAAATGTTAATAAATATTAAAGGATCGTTTGTGGTCTTGCAAAGAGTTGGAGGAAGAAAAAATTTTATTTATGCAAATAATGATTTTCGACGGATAAATTTAGGTTTTACAGCAGAAGTTTGACTTTTAGCTTTCTCTGACGGTGATCATGCAATCTGCTTTACCTACAGACCCCTAGAAGTTCGAAGTTGCCTACTCGCTGCGCTAGTGCTGCTTTAACACAGCTAATACCAGGCTGATACGTATGTCAGACCAAACATGTTTATTTGCATTTCAAGTGCAAACATTAGTTTTTGAATTATTTGTGCATAATGTTCGTGAGCGATTTTTGTTGTTTTGCCCCACTTTGGCCAATATAAAACTCATAACTAGCCCATTCGTAACATTGCAAATTGCTTGCAGGGTTTGACGACAGCACGGTCGGTATCTCTCCAAAATAGTTATAAAAAAAAAACTTTTCACTATTCTAATTATTCAGGACCAGAGACAGATTCTTGCATGTCTTCTATTTATCGTGCCAAACTTTTAACGCGATATCTAATTCCGTGTGGACGTAAGTTGAGAAAGAAAACTTTCACTGGTATTTTCTTCGAAAAAAATTTTTTCTCAAAGTTTCCACCGGAACAAAGCAGAGGACATGGACTTGATTACCTCCTCTTTCACTTCCCAAACTTTCAAAGCGATACCTCATTTCGTTTAGACATAAGTTGGGAAAGAAAAATTGAAGACCAGGTTTGGTCACGTGACCCTCTCGTCACATGGCCTTAAAATGAAAAATCAACTATTTTAAAACTTGTTTTTTTTTTAATAAAAACACATCTATTTTAAGAGAAATTTAATATTTTTTAATAAAAAATGCAACTATTTGGTCCAAATAGTTGCTCAAACAAACAGTTGCATTATTGATTAAAAAATATTAAATTTCTCTTAAAATAGATGAGTTTTTATTAAAAAAAAAAAAAAAACAAGTTTTAAAATACTTCATTTTTCATTTTAAAAAATCCAGTTTACTTTTCAAGGTCAAAATATGAATTTTGTAACAAAAAACAATTTTTTCAAAAGTCATCCTTTAGTTAAAAATTCGTCTTTTTGGATTGAAAATTCAATTTTTGTCGTAGAAATTTATTTTATGTTAAAAATTTCAATATTTAACAATTCAGATATTTAATATATATTCCATTACTTATGGATCATGATTTAAAAATTAATGTGTTTTATAGTAGAAGTTCCATTTTTTTTTAATTGAAAAGTAAAAGTTCAACTACATTGTTTAAAATTCACTTTTTATTGAAGCCAAGCATATCAATTAAGCAGAACAATTGTAGATAGTTTGTAATTTTGGTTGATATTAAAAAAAAAATTTCTTTTTTTATTGAAATATAAAGTATGTCACCTTTTAGTTGGGGGTTTATCTTTTTAGATTGGAAATTTAACTTTTTATTGGAAAAGCCTTTTTTGTTTCAAATTAAATTTTTAATTTAAAATGTAATTAGTTTTACGTTTCTTTAAGATTGACCTTTTTTATTTAAAAATTGTCCTTTTTTGGTAAAAAAAAAAAAAAACATTTTCTTGGTTTGAAATTTCATGTTTTTTTCAGTAAAAATGTATCAGTTTCCTAAAAAATTAAGTTTGGATGAATTCATATACATATATACATATATATTTTTAAATCCAATTTTTATAGGGGAAATTCGTCTTTTGGCTTAAAGGTTTAACAATTTAGAAAAACTTTTATTTCTGCCATGAGTGAAAAATCTTTATTTGTTGAAAATTCGACATTTAGGTTTGAATTTCTTTTATAAATTTATTCTTTTTAAACTGTTTTAAACTAGTAGGTTAAAAATTATTTATTTTGGTGAAAATAAACACCTACAATACTCTTTAGTACATTTCTTATAGAGAAAGACACACCTGTGAGTTGTATGTGAATCTCAATTCGCTGCTGTAAAAAATAAATTTGAAGAAAACAT
>NC_046662.1:133653477-133661320 GCF_010883055.1 Belonocnema kinseyi
ACGAACCCCTTTCCCTAGCTTCTCGTGGGAACAACAATGACAACACCAAACATAGTTGTAGTAAGTGCGGTTCAAAACAACAGAACGCGCAGGGCTCTCGACCATTGGTCGGCCAACAATGCCGACCAATCTAGAGCTGGGGGAGCCAATGAAAATGGATTCAATGCGATGGATCAGCGGGATCTCGTGACCTTTGAGTGGACGGAGCGACTGAATCACGACTTGCTAGACTGCTACGATGCGAGTGTGGCCCGTGAACGGGGTTACATGGTACGGCTGCATGCTCTAATTGCGCAATTGAAAATGTACTTTTATTGGAAAACTGGATGGCTTTCAATCAGTTATAATTTCTTGATTTAAAAAGTTTTATAGATAAGAAAAATATATTTTCTATGTATTTAATTATAATATACTTATTGAGTATAATGTAGGGGAGAGGGCTTAGTTGTGAGGCAGTCGATTTTCTCTGCCATGTAATATCAACATGGCCGACCCGACTACTCCCGAAGTTCTCTTGCCTGAGCCAGCGTTTGTGCCCACGCCGAAGTGGCTAGAAGCATTCTTGCATCAGTTGGGAATATCGTGTGCACAAATGGAGTGAAAAAACTTTTTTTTATTTTTTCCAAAGTGCAATTTTTTCGAGTGAATCAATTGGACAAGTTAAGTGGAATGCATTAGCATTTAGTGTTTTCCTCATATTTTGTGATGCAACATTATATTATGACAATATACGGTTGGAAATTTGTAGTTGTTGTCATCCTCCTAGTGGCGTCATGGTTTGGTTGTGATACATAGTACTGGCTTAGTTGTGAGATACTTTTCTTTTCCCAGTATATACAATTGAAAGCGTATACCACGGTCAAATATTTTTAGGAAATACAGCACATTGCTGAGCTTGTGTGTGCAACATTGGATTTGGCGTTAACTCCAAAAACAATAAAATCGGCCTTCGCTGCAACGGGCATTTCCCCATTCAATCCCGATATCTTCAATGATGCTGATTTTGTTCAAGTCGTTTAACAGAATGTTGAAGCAGTTGCGGTTGACGCTGATCTCGACTAACATAAACAGCGGCGTATTATTTTTGATCAGACTAATATCGGGCGGGAAGAAGAAGTGGTCACATCTGAACCGTCAACATCTGAACCATCCACATCTCTATTAGAATCAGATATGTCAGCTGCCACCACTTTTTCATCGATTTTAGATGAAATTGGCCCATTGCAAGAGGTATATTAAGCTGGCACAACACTATGAAGGTACAGAGATGTAACCTATTTCAAAAAGCCACCGCTACCACAAAAAAAAAACGTCGTAACGTAGCCGAGAGACGATGAGGAGTAGACAGCTGACTTTTCCAGAAAAATTTGCTGTTTTAAAGGAGAAAGCAGCAGCAAAGAAAGTAGCAGAAGTGAACAAAGAAGTAGCAGCAGCGAAGAAACCATCGGATGACGATGCAGACTTTTGACCCATTTGCTTAAAGTATTTGCCGATCACATTCATAGCTTTTAACTCTTATTAAATGTATTTCGTGCGAGGGACTGGTTCGTTTGTAATGTGCAAATATGCGTCCAAGTTTCCACACTTGAAAACATTGTGATAACAATTTTGATTGAGAAGATGATAATAAACAATGAAAAGTGCTAGTTATAAAAATAATTATTGTCTACTGAAAGCCTTCAGAATGAATTAAAAATTCATATTTTCAAATAATTATCTAGGTTTTACTTGATATTTTCCCATTTTTAATGAATTTTTCTAGGTGTCTCTCAACTAAGCCACTTGTTTTCTGAAAAAAATCATGCATTCACGGAATTGGTCATAACTTTTGTAGTATTGATGGAATAACTATACTTTTTTCAGATAAAATTGGTATATTTTCATTATCTTTCCAACGGTATATAGCAGCGATTCCCAAAATAGTGCCGCCGGCCGATGAGGCTGCCGCCGGCAGGGGGATGCCAGCCTGGGCCCAGCCACTCGACAGCCCCCCCCCCCCCCGCTATGAGGACCCTTTCATTGTCATGAGATTTAAGGCTGTTTCAATAACTAAAATTTTAAAGATATGGCTCAATTCAATTCTAATTATCTGAATCATTTTCCTGATGTAATTTTAAGAAAATGAAAAAAAAGTTAATGAAAATCAGTTAACATTTCGAGTAATTAAGCATGTCGTTAAGAACACGCAAAGTTACAAGAACTGTCAACTGGCATTGAAGATATTAACCGATTTTTATCAACTTTCTTTTGATCTGCTTAAAATTAGATTAGGAAATTGATTCAACTAATTGAAATTTAATTTATTAACATATTAACACATTTTAATTTTTCTCAACCGGTTCTAATTCTCTCGCGTGAAGCATGGTGTGTCAAGCAGTGAAGCAGTCAAGTGTCCCCCCTTGGCGGCAGGGTATTGTGAAAAAATGTGAGGGTGGCGGCCCTGCCGCTCCCCAGAAAGTGCATAAAAAGTTTGGGAATCGCTGGTCTATAGAACTTTCGATTTGGTTAAATCATTAAAAATTTATAGCTCAAAAACGAAACCCGTCTCATAACTAAACCCTCTCCCCTACTGGTTTTTAGAAATAAATAAAAAAAAAAAGAAATTGAAAAGAAACTTGAGTGTTTCTTGTTTTCCCCGAGTTCTTTGCTCTTATAATCAAAAGTGTGAATAGTAGATATGTCAGTCGACACATCGTTGGCATTGCGGCTTCAAGGAACATCGTTCTCAGCATTGGGTGATTAAGTCTGACGGATTAAGTTGCATCTCGATAGCAGCATCAGATGTAGATTTATTAGAGCTTTATCTAAAGTTTAGTCTAGTTAGAAAACGGTTGACCATTTCAAAGTTGAGATAAGTAAAATCCAAAATCGCATCTTGTGCACGTAAGGCCTATCCTAGGTTATTGAAAATGTAACATATTTTATAGTTTATGAAGTAGAGCCCTGAAAGTATGAAAAAAAGTCCGATGGGTTAGACACTCACACGCATTCAGTTGATCGACATGAAGTTGGAGCGTCTTCAATTGTTCTTCACATGGATAGCTCTTTTTCTGAATTCATCCGTGTAATACCTTAAGGGGCGAACTATGTAACACCTCAAAAATAAGCGTATTTTTCGGAATTCTAAGGGCAGATGTCAAACATGTTCAGCCGGAAGATGCAAAACTGCCTGCATTCTAGCTTCTCACAGATTCGTCTTAAACGAAAAAACCAAAAAGTTTCTTGAATTTTACACTCATAGCTTCTATGTGAACCTAAACAAATAAAAAAAGAATCATGTTTGACAAAATGGCGTCCATTTAACAAAAAAGTTTGATTTTCACCCAAAAATTTGCATGAAATTGTTTAAAAAATAATTGTTTAAAAATTTGTTTTCCAGTTCAGAGAGGTCCCCACAGAAGACAATCATGTCAACTTTATGTGTATGCAAGGAGAACTCAATCGGTCAAATACATTTTAAGTTATCTTGCAATGGGAGTTTGTCGGTTGTATGAGGAAGCAGCATCCTCTTATCATCTCGCCAGCTGAGGGCAATCTTGTTTTGCTCAATCGAGTGAACTTCATGTTTTCGGCTTCGAATTAACCATTGAGGGCGAGTAAGAGCCCCACAAATTCAGTTACAATTTTTCCGTTACATTCTTCCTTCATGAGTCCCAAGACTTTTTTGTTTAGTAATTCAATTTTGTATAGATTATTTGGTGGATAGTCTGAGGTGTCATTTATCGGAATCTCTTTTAAAATACTAATAAAAGCTTGGTTCTGTATTGTGGTAAATCAAGCTGCCTCTGTCAGTGTAGAGTAATTTTGTCTTGTCACCAAATGTCTACTTCATGTAATCATAATGAAAGTCTTAAATCATTGTCTTTGATATGTCGAGAACTGTGAAGCCTATATAGATAAGCTTATTGAATTTAATTTTGGTTTTACTCATTTCAATGATCGCCATGTCCTCACCAAATATAGTGCAGCTATGAAATACTATGGGAATTACATGTGAGGCTTGGTAATTTACGTTACACCTGTCATGTGAAGGGCCACGGTATTTACCTATAAAATGGTCGTGATCCCGATGTTTAACATTATCTTTGCTAAAATCTTGTTCGCAAATATGACAAACTTTCGCGTTTTGAAAATCATGCTCTTGCTTTAATGTTAATAGGTCCATTGACACTGGATTTTTAAAATAAGAATCTACTTCGTAGATTCTCCCTCTTTCACAACTCCGTCTTTCACAGCGTCTTCGCCCAAATACGTAAAGATACGCATCTGCAGGTTATTCCATGGTCTAGTAATTCTCTCGGTGAACAGAGTATCTACTCAAACAATTAACCCTGTGCCGTCCATGTGAGTCATACGTGACCCAGGCGATTTCTCGAGGTCGAATTTTATCGAGAAGAAACAAGTTGACGCGTCATTCTCCCCCCCCCCCCCCCCCCCCCCCCCCTCCCCCCAAAAATTGCCTTATATGAGGTCAGAATGGCCCAAGCCGCATAAGTATCGCGCTTTTCGGCTACGAGTGAACACCAATTGAAAACTGTTTTGGTCCCACATGGACGGCGGATATAGTAAAAATAACGTAGACGGCGGAGGGTTGAGAAACAGATAGGTGAAACAAATATACGACGCGTCTCTCTCGGCTCGCTCAGCTGTTGTGACGTCGCAATTCTTTCAAGTTGGTCATAGCTGTTCAGAGGTTTAAAAGCTAGACCTTATGGACTAAAGCAAGTCTCGTTTCCTTCTTTTTTTGAGACAAAATTTTTATTTCTCAGAATTATATTGACAATAACAAGCAATTATATTCAACGATAAATTCATCAATATACAGGAAATATGACACCACTTAATTCATCATATCTTCTGGCTGATGATCACTCATCGCCTAGCACTCTTAACCTGCCTCACACGGATACACACGTTATAACTCCCATTGACATGTACACACCCATAGGAAAAAGTTGAAACATTGCAACACTGTTGATAAGGATTCCTGGAACTATGGTCATGTCATCAGAATGGAATTTTGTTTACCCCAGAAATTGTTTAACATTATATGAAATATGACGTCTCTGTCAGCAAATATCAAAGGAGAACGTTTAATTAATTTAGTTCACATAGATAAGGATTCCAGAAATCGACGATGACGTCCTCAGAATGGAATTTTGTTTACTGAGAATTGTTATAATATCACGAGGGTGGTTGCAGATCTTGAAATTTTCGATGACGCACCATTGCGATAAATATTTAACACATAAATTATATTATTTTTGGGTGAAAAACTTGAATTCCGAGAATATCAGGTATTAAATAGCCTCATATTTCGATATCGTATATCATATCATCTCCTATTCCATATTATTTGGGGTTCAAAATCCGGATCCGGAGTCCGGATTCGGGACTCCGAAAACTCTCAGAAGCAACAGCTCTTATGATTTCTAAAATGAAATCTCAAAAGAGATTCCTATTATTTTGGACTTTAACATTACCATAAGTTGAATAATAAGAATTAAAAGCCACTTACCATAATAAAATCTGATGTACTCGTTGATTCACAAAACACTAAAACACTGTCACTTTTTCAAATTCACTGCTTGACGCGTCACCTACTACCACGAAAACTAGAATGAAAATGGAAAAGTACGCCAAAACGACGCTGTCCTGTCTGCTACCTGCTACCCCTATCCCCACCCACCATCACTCCGCTTCTATCACACTGCACCGCGCTAGCTGGAGTCACCACACGCTCCCGTTGGAGTGATTCGCATGATCACTCCTCTTTGGGAGCGAACATGTAACTCCCATGGTGGGAGTCAAGCTTCTGACTCCAACGGACAGACATTATGACTCCATCGTAGTTGATATAGTAGTCGCTCCAGAGTTGGAATTTAATTTTCGCTCCAAGAAATTTAGAGAGAATGTCTTCCAAGCCCGGCGGGAGATATAATGATCTTGAAGGGCTATGAACCAGTCAAACGACAAGATTTATTACGGCCAGTTTGACCTAGTCTCTTAGCTGCCACTGACAGTCATTTCAGCCAATGACTGCCTTCTGGTGAGCCCTGGTCTCACGAAAGCAGAGTCTAATGAAATGTGTGCAACATTTCATTAGACTCTGCTTTCGTTCTCTATAGATCATTTCTTTTTACAGCTCGCAAAATTTCGCTTTCGTAGTCAAGCGACAAAACTTGATATGCATTTTTTTGCCATATGCTAGGCCCGTCAACCTCTGGACGTGGTATATTTAATAAGATACAACAAAAACTCGAGACTCAACAGAGATTATAGACAGCAGGAATTTAATTCCAGACGTTTCATGGACGTTTAATAACTTTAAAAAATAAATATCAACAGGTCGCATGCCTTTTTTATCCACAGATATATGCTCACTTTTCAGCTCTTATTTAGAAAGTTCAGTTTTTGCCTATCACACGTATAAGATTAAAAAAATGTAGACAATCTTATTATATTTACGATAGGTAACTGTGGCCTGTACACGGGTTATTGTATTTTAATTATTCGCGCCCTCGTTAAGCGACACCTATTTGAAATCTCCGAGTATGAACTGGGACGAGACAAAGAGGGGCAGTTTGTACTCGACCATCAATGAATAAACATCTTTTGATACCGCCACTCGAGTTCAGTTGATTCCGCTCGCCTGCCCCTTTGAGGATGGCTACAGTCTCAGAAGTGGGATAAAAGAGAGGTTTCGTGCTTTTCGCAAATTATCGTTGACACCATGTAATGTGGAAATGAAAAATTACGCGATCGAGAAGCGCGGTTGATCGATGGCATTGTGGAAAATGGCGGTCGGGTGTGGCTAGCTCATTGAAACTTGTATACTGGTCATGCGGGTGCAACTGTGGAAAAATTCGGCAGGAGTGAGCCGGCGTGTTCTGAAAAATAATCATATCTCAAATGTCGAGTGTTGATTCGGGAAATGATGCCAAACTAGTGTTGCGGGCTCGAAATTTTCGGTTTGAGAAACCGACGTTTATCTAGAATTTTCGGCGAGGGTAAGCCGACATGAATTTATCATTTTCGGTTTGGGAAGCCGACGTGTGTCCAAAACTTTTAGCTTGAACAAGCCAAAGGGGTCAGGTGTGTCCGAGTTTCAGACTCCAGCTTATGATTTTTTCCTGTGATTTGGGGAGTATCGCTTTGAAAAATTTTTCTCGTGAATTCTGTGGACTGAAATTTAATATGAACAGATGTTCTTGAGCATTCGGTGGAATTGAGGTGGGGCAAGTGACGTCACGTCTGGCAACATCCGATTCGATTCGTGCTAGTGAAGATAGAGTGTAAAGCTGGCTGCATTTTCAACGGATGTAGATTCCCTGACGGAGACACCTAAGGGAAAACAAGAGTGAATGAGAATTTAAGAAATCTGAATGTGGATGTTGCTGATAGTGCAAATCATCCTAACCGACGAAATTCTCTAGAGAACAACAACGAGGAAGACGACTCACGTCACCCTAATAATGATAATAGGAGTGAGGCTGGTTCTGAAGCGTCTGAAATTTATCGTATGTCACAAAATGCGATCATGGTGAATGTTGCTGAGATTGTGGCGGCAACGACAGGAGCAGTCATGGATGCCATGTGACAGAGTGGTCAACTGGCTAACAACGAGGCCAATATACAGTCTGTGCACAGAAACACACAACCAGAAATACCAAAATATAGCGAAATCGGAGAACTGATTCCGCCCTACGGGGAAGACGGGAATTAGTTCCGTTTCGCGTTACTCTTTTCGGCTCATTTTTGATGATCCTTTGCATTCCATCAAGTAAGTCCACTAGACTTTGGTAGTTTCCAGCACGAGCATGTGATTTCAGAATGAAATCAT
>NC_046662.1:133661420-133664795 GCF_010883055.1 Belonocnema kinseyi
ATGATTTCATTCTGAAATCACATGCTCGTGCTGGAAACTACCAAAGTCTAGTGGACTTACTTGATGGAATGCAAAGGATCATCAAAAATGAGCCGAAAAGAGAAACGCGAAACGGAACTAATTCCAGATATTTTAGTTCCAATGATGTTAGTTCCAAATCTAAATATGACAATAACAATACTGAAGAATCGAGATCGACCGGGCAGTTTATGCCAAGTCCGAGGTGCTACAGCTGTCACGAGTTTTGGCACTTGGCAAAAGATTGCAAAAATACTCCGAAGGAAAGAGGATCCTGTTTTAAGTGTTCAAAAACAGGGCATCAAGCTCGCTTCTGTCCATCGGGACTAAACAAGAATTTTGGAAGCAGCGCTAAACCTGAGTCGACGTCTAAGGCGAGTTCTAGGAATGACGCAACTGCAGTCATCGAAGAAATGAATAAGGTGCCACTACATCTACTCAATGAAGATTCAACTGAGCCTGTTTTGGAAAGAGTGTCGATCAACGAGCCGAGATCTACAGATACGATCCTGCTTAGCAAGGAAGTTGACGATAAGTATTACATCGAAGCGTTAGTAGATAATGGTAGTCCTATATTTTTAGTCAAAGAGAATATATATTTGCGGAATTTTAGTGATAACAAATTTTTAGATGAATCGGAGCAGCGACGTTTTTATACGGGTATTAACTTTTCCCCTTTAAATATTGTAGGTTATATTAAAGTAAACGTAAAGTGGCAAACTTTGAATGGTAAAGAGTTACCGCTCCTTTTCGCAGTTGTTTCGGTTAATACCATGACTCATGATGCGATATTAGGTCGAGACTTTTTGAATACTCCCGGGATAACCTTAATTAGACGAGGCAAAGTAACTATAGAATATGAGAACTCAGAAAACGACATTATGTTAATAAACGTTTCGGGAAATCCCGATAAGAAACTAATCGATTTATCGCAGAACACCGAATCCAATTCCGTTTGAGATAGAGATTAACTTAACATCTAATGAGCCGTTTTACTATAAACCTCGTAGGCTACCGTGGTCTGAAATTGTGAAATTGTCGACGATCTTTTGAAACGTGGTTTTATAAGGCCTAGTCAATCCAACTACAGTAGTCCTATTGTATTAGCTAAGAAGAAAAATGGTGAACTACGGCTATGTGTTGATTTTAGATCCTTGAATAAAATTACAATCCGCGAACATTTTCCTCTTCCTCGTATTTCGAGGTTTAATAAATGAAAGAAAATTGTTGCTTTACTTAGATGGATTTCTAATAGCTACAGAAACTTAGAAGATAATTGGAATGTGTTGAGCGAAGTGTTAGACCTATTGGCTAAACACGAGTTATTTTTGCGCTTAGACAAATGCGTTTTCGGAGTTTTAGAAACTGATTATTTGGGTTACCTGGTTAGTAGTTCCTAAAAGTAGTAAACAAGTGCAACAGTTTTTAGGGCTTGTGGGATTTTTTTAGAAGGTTTATTCCGAATTTCTCTTTGATATCGAAACCACTGTATGATCTTTTGAAGAAAGAAGCTGAGTTTACTTTCGGGGAAAAAGAGATGCGAGCTTTTGATATTTTAATAGAACGAATGGTTACCGAACCAGTTTTAGCTTTTTATTCTCCATTGGCTT
This sequence comes from Belonocnema kinseyi, assembly GCF_010883055.1. Taxonomy (NCBI): domain Eukaryota; kingdom Metazoa; phylum Arthropoda; class Insecta; order Hymenoptera; family Cynipidae; genus Belonocnema; species Belonocnema kinseyi. Next base: position 133,663,049 of record NC_046662.1, read on the forward strand.
ATACTGAGCGACATGCAGATGCCAGTTCTCTTGGGTTCGGGGCTATCCTCTTACAAAAACAGAAAAATGGGCAATTACATCCAGTGTTCTTTTTTAGTAAACTTACAACAGATTATGAGAACAAATATCATAGCTCCGAACTTGAAATGTTGGCAATCGTCTATGCGCTAGAACGCTTTAGAGTTTATCTTCTGGGAATCCCTTTTATAATCAGAACCGATTGTAATGCGATCAGACTAGCTTTGAACAAAAAAGAAATTAATTCAAGAATTAATCGCTGGGCTATGCAACTACAACCTTACAAGTACAAAATATAGCATAGAATTTCGGAACGTATGAAACATGTAGACGCTTTAAGCAGAGAGTTTTTGTAATCGAACCACTTACTTTTGAACAAGAGCTTATGTTTAAGCAATTATCTGATCTTGAGCTTAAAGAGATTCGAGAAAACCTTGAACATGGAGAAAGTGATAAATATGAACTGCGTAATGGTTTGATTTTCCGAAAATATAATGATTCATCACTTTTCTATGTGCCTTTAAGTATGGTTCCTAGCGTTATCAGATCTTGTCACGATGACATAGGTCACTTCGGGGTCGACAAAACAGTCGAACTTATTTTGAGAGCTTATTGGTTTAGAGACTTGAGGAAAAGGGTAAAAGAACACGTGGGAAACTGTTTAAAATGCTTAGTCTATAACGTGCATTCAGGTAAAAGCGAGGGCGAGCTTCTCATCTGGGATAGAGCCAAAAGACCTTTTGAAACTGAATTTGTCGACCACTACGGACCTTTAAAAACTGCAAGTTTAGGTTATAAACATATTTTCCTAATTGTTGATGGATACACGAAATTTGTTGTTTTTTACCCTGTCAAAAGTACAAGTACAAAAGAGGCCACTTCGAAACTTACAAGTTATTTTCATCACTATGGTAAACCGCGAACGTTAGTCTCCGATAGAGGTGCTTGTTTTACCTCCAAAGAATTCTCAGAATTTGTTACCGAACGAGATATCAAACACATTAAAATAGCAACAGGAACGCCTCGTGCGAATGGTCAAGCCGAACGCGTGTTCAGATTTTTACGATCTACGTTAGCTAAAATAACCGGAGCTTCGAATTGGGAAAAAAGGTTAGTAGATGCCCAATTTGTGATAAATAACACTATTAACCGAGCGATAGGATGCTCTCATGCTAGATTACTCTTTGGAGCACACCAGATAGGATTTCCCGATGAGGAATTTAGGAACTTATTGTCTGACATTGAAAATCCAGAAAATCCTAACGAGCTCAGAGAAAAATTACGCGACAAAGCTAATTTAATTTGTCATAAACTTCGTCTTAGAAATAAAAAAGCGTTTGATGAAAAACATAAGAAACTATGTACTTGAAGTTGCGAACGTTCATTTGAACGAAATTAAAAGAAATTATTTTTCAATTTTTTTTTTGCCTAAATCAATTAGGACGGCAAAAAAAATATTCTGTCGGAAAGAATTGTCGAATAAAAATTTTTTTAAGGGGTTACCTACCCTTACACATCACCCATTATTTAAACCTACCTAATGCAAGTTTGATTGTCGATATTTGAAAATATAAAGACGTCCAAAATTCTCTTTTTTAACTCAATAATTATAGAGTGGTTGAGAAAGTTCGGCAAGACCCCTAAAAACCACCCTTAAAATAACCACACCTAAAATGTTAAAAATGACCATCTTGATTGTCGATACTTGAAAATATAAAAACGTCAAAAA
>NC_046662.1:133664895-133676858 GCF_010883055.1 Belonocnema kinseyi
CACCCCAAATCAACCCTGCACACTATAAAATTCGTTAAAAATACACAATTTCTAAAAGTCAAAATGTTTTTAATGATTATCCCTGCATTTACAGCCAAAAGTGCCACAAAAAAGTTTCATCCCTCTAGTGTATGTGGAACACACCCCAAATCAATCCCTGCACACTATAAAATTCGTTAAAAATACACAATTTCGAAAAGTCAAAATGTTTTTAATGATTATTTCTGCATTTGGTGCCGAAAATGCCACCAAAAAGCTTCATCCCTCTAGTGCATGTGGAACACACCCCAAATCAACCCCTGCACACTATAAAATTCGTTAAAAATACAAAATTTCGAAAAGTCAAAATGTTTTTAAAGTTTATCCCTGCATTTAGAGCCAAAAGTACCACAAAAAAGTTTCATCCCTCTAGTGCATGTGGTACACACCCCAAATAACCCCTGCACACTATGAAATTCGTTAAAAATACACAATTTCGAAAAGTCAAAATGTTTTTAATGATTATTGCCGCATTTAGTGTCGAAAGAGCAACCAAAAAGTTTCATCCCTCTAGTGCATGTGAAACACACCCCAAATCAACCCCTGCACACTATAAAATTCGTTAAAAATACAAAATTTCGAAAAGTCAAAATGTTTTTAATGATTATTGCTGCAATTAGTGCCGAAAATGCCACCAAAAAATTTCATCCCTATAGTGCATGTGGAACACACCCCAAATCAACCCCTGCACACTATAAAATTCGTTTAAAAATACACAATTTCGAAAAGTCAAAATGTTTTTAATGATTATAGCTGCATTTAGAGCCAAAGGTACCACAAAAAGTTTCATCCATCTAGTGCATGTGGAACACACCCCAAATCAACCCCGGACCGCCGGAAAAGATATTTAAACGTAACCCAAGTTTATCAAAATCGGAAAATCGGCAAAATGACCGCCTTTACACACTTGTTTCGAGTTAAAATTATTGTTCATAGATCAAGTTTTTACAGTTGTGTAAGTGCCGCCGGGAAAGATACTTAAAACCACCCCTAGTGTATCAAAATCAGAAAATCGTCGAAATGGCCGCTTTTATACAGTTTTTATTTGAGTTAAAAATATTTTTAATTTACGTTGTCATAGAACAATTTTTCAGGGGGGTAAGAGCCGCCGGAAAAGATATTTAAAACCACCTCTAGTGCAACAAAACCAGAAAATCGACAAAATGGCCGCTTTTATACGAGTGAAAAATACTTTTGATTTATGTTGTTATTTAACAAGTTTTTTCGGGGGGTTAAATGCCGCCGGAAAAGATATTTAAAAGCACCCCTAGTGTATCGAAATCAAAAAATCGTCCAAATGACCGCCTTTATACACTTTTTTGAGTTAAAAATACTCTTAATTAACGTTGTTATAAAACAAATTTTTTTATTTGTGTAAGTGCCGCCGGAAAAGATATTTAAAACCACCCCTAGTGTATCAAAATAAAAAAAAAGTCAAAAAGACCGCCTTTATATAGTTTTTTCGAGTTAAAAATACTTTTAATTTAACTTATCATAGAACAAGTTTTTTCAGGGGGGCAAGGGCCATCGGAAAAGATATTTAAAACCAACCCTCGTTTATCAAAATCAGAAAATCGTCAAAAAGACCATCTTTATACACTTTTTTCTAGTTAAAATTATTGTTAATTGACCTTGTCATAGATAAAGTTTTTTCAGTTGTGTAAGTTCAGCCGGAAAAGATATTTAAAACCACCCCTAGTGTATCGTAATCAGAAAATCGTCAAAATGGCCGCTTTTATTCAGTTTTTTTTAAGTTAAAAATACTATTAATTTACGTTGATATGGATCAATTTTTTTCAGGGCGTCAAGAGCCGCCGGAAAAGATATTTAAAACCACCCCTAGTGTATCAAAATCAGAAAATCGTCAAAATGGCCGCTTTTATGCAGTTTTTATTCAAGTTAAAAATACTTTTAATTTACGTTGTTATAGAACAAGTTTTTTTCAGGGGGTAAGAGCCGCCGGAAAAGATATTTAAAACCACCCCTAGTGTATCAAAATCAGAAAATCGTCAAAATGGCCGCTTTTATACAGTTTTTATTCGAGTTAAAAATACTTTAAATTTACGCAGTTATTGAACAAGTTTTTTTAGGGCGGTAAGAGTCGCCGGAAAATATTTTAAACAACCCCTAGTGTAGCAAAATCAGAAAATCGTTAAAATGGCCGCTTTTATACAGTTTTTACTGGAATTAAAAATACTTTCAATTTACGTTGTCATAGAACAAATTTTTCAGGGAGTAAGAGCCAACGGTAAAGATATTTAAAACCACCCCTAGTGTATCAAAATCAGAAAATCGTCAAAATGGCCGCTTTTATACAGCTTTTATTCGAGTTTAAAATACTTTTAATTTACGTTGTTATAGAACAAGTTTTTTCAGGGGGGTAAGAGCCGCCGGAAAAGATATTTAAAACTACCCCTAGTGTATCAAAATCAGAAAATCGCCAAAATGACCGCCTTTATTACGTTTTTTCGAGTTAAAAATACATTTAATTGACGTTGTTATAAAACAAGTTTTCCAGGGTGGTAAAAGCCGCCGGAAAAGATATTTAAAACCACTCCTAGTGTATCAAAATCAAAAAATCGTCAAAATGGCCGCCTTTATACAGTTTATTTACTTAAAAATATTTTAAATTTGCTTTGTTATAGAACAAGTTTTTTCAGGGGGGCAAGGGCCACCGGAAAAGGTACTTAAACGACTCCTTGTGTAACAAAATCAGAAAATCGTCAAAATGACCGCCTTTATACACTTTTTTCGAGTTAAAATTATTGTATGTGATTGAAGTTCTGAACGTTCAAATGAACGAAATTTTTTACTGATGACTTTGTAAACCAAAAAAAATGTTAAATGTTTGATATTTATATAGGAAATAAATAATTATTAGAACAGAATTAAGAGCATATTTTAAATTACAGTTGGAACAATATGTATGGGCAAAATAGAAATTATGAAAAATATGTCGTTCATTTGAACGTTCGAAATTTCAGGTCCATTAATAAATGTACCTGAAGTTCCGAACGTTCAAATGAACGAAATTTTTTACTGATAATTATGTAAACTATAAAAAGGGCTAAAATGTTTGTTCATTTATATTGGAATTCATTCATTATTGAAATAGAATTTTAATGCATAGTTTAAAATGCAGCTGGAACAATATTGATGGATAAAATAAAAATGTGGAAAAATATTTCGTTCATTTGAACGTTCGGTACTTCAGTTACACGAGTGAAAATGGGTGGCACAACACGATATAGAACCCAAAAAAAAAAGGGGCCACGGAAATATCGCGCGACATTCGGTAGATGATTTTTCAGGAGCCTTAAATGAGCCTGAAATTATGTGAGGGAAAAGAAAAGACATTTTATTTTGGCAAATTTGTTTAAACAATAATTGTTTAAACCATTTTTTGTTCAATTCAAATATCATATTTATGGAACCCTAGGTGAGCCTTAACATAGGGTAAAGGAAGAAATTTGTTTACTTAATTTTTACTAGAATTGTTTAAACATTTTTTTTCATTTTTCATTATCATATTCCCAGTACGCTTCACGGCAAAGTTTGGCCAGCTTAACGTTAAGCTAGGGCAAGCACTGTTTTTTACAAAAAATAAAAGAGCCCAAAATTTGTGATCACGTGCCCAAATTAGCCCTAATTATGAAATAGATTACATCCCTATACCTTGATAGTGTTGTATCGACATTTTCTTCAGTTTGTACCTTTTATTTTGATTACTGAAATGTTATTATTAACTGAAATTCCAGATATGATGGGATATTTTTCAGAAGCAAGAGCTTACACCAGAGCAGGACGTGGAACCATAGGTGCCATATGCACCGCAATTTTAGATTGTTTTTCTAAAATTAGATGCAAATGTTTAGTTTTGCAAAATTATTTAGTCTGTAACGTGAGATGGCACCCCTATGAAGCCGCGTATGAATGACAGTTTTTAAAGTAAAAATTAATTTCATGGTAATTTATTCAACTTCATGTTTAAATAAAATAATTTCATGTAAAAAAATTAGATGGGCGCAAGGGCGTATTAAGTTCTAGTATTTTAAAATATGCGGAGCATTCAATTCGACAATGGTATGGGTTCTGACTTCAATTTTACAATGTGTACAAGTTGAAAGAATCTATGCTCTCGGGGGTATATACGTCAACTTACTTATTTGCACTATTGATTCTAAAGTCAATGACGTAATCGAAGTTCAAAATATATATGTCTATAAAAAAAAAATATATAAAATTCTGTCAGCCTAGACTGGGCGCATAAAAGCCTGACTAGACTTCTTTCAGTTTGTCACACCATTTTGCGAATACGTCAAATTTCGAGGTTAATTGGCCGGCAATAAATGGCCGAATCAACGAGTGAATGGAAAGTGAGGGAATTAAAGTTATAAACGAATTTACTTAAACCAAGAGATGGTATTGTGTTAGAACCAAAAAATTGTATATTCCAATATTCGATCCAGAGCCTAATCTAGTCCTTTCGGCGCTCAGCGAACACTTAGTACAGTGCACATACGCATTTCGATCCACATTCAATGTGTGGTTGAATCGGCCGCTGCCATTTTTAACTTTAAATCATTTAATTTAAAAAAATTATTTTACTTTATCGGACGTACCTATCCTTTGTGATGTTTCAGTTATTATGAACTTTATCTCCAGTGAAACTGACTTCCCCTTTTCCCCTTGCAAGCAGTCAAACACACGCTCAGAAAAACTTCACTCGAAGTAAAAACTTTAACACTATATTTTACAAACAGATTTTTACTGAACCAGAAATGAACACTGAATCACAAAACTAACGGCGGCATCAATATCAGTACCAATCTTACTCCAACAACAAGCCTTCGCCTTGGCATTTTTTTCTCTGAGACCTCAAACAGCTCTCCTTTGTCTAGGTATATACTTAAATCCTGGACTTCTTCCCCTTGTCTGTTTCTGACGTTTGATACTTTGATCCTTCTTAATTCCCTATCTTTGATCTGCATCAACAAAGGGGCCAACAATCACTTGAAGAATGTGTTCTGCATTGTGATCACAGTTGCTGGGCACGTGTATGCTCCATTTTTCCTCCTTCCGAGTTGAATTGAGCGTGGTGCCTTGAGATTCATAATCGCAATTTGGAGTCCCACGTGCGACGCACACAAGTACTCTGAAACGTCAATGCAATCCTAATAGTAAGATATGATGGCATTTACTTCAGCGATCTTGCAGTAAATATCGCGTACTTACATAAAGTGACAGAACTTATGTGGTCAGGTCGGGTTGGGTTGGGCGATGAAACGAATCAGGTTATGGCCATTCAGCGTAGGACCATGCTCTACGTGCGGCTTGACAACGGCAATCACGTGGCCCGGGACGCGTCCGTTTCCGCGGCGACGGGTTTCTCTCTCTTTTTTCTTCCCACTTTGGGCAGCTAACTTGGTAACGGGACGTCCGATAGGCCGCCTACTTGCAAAAAATTGTAGACTCGAAGGAATTAACTTTGAGCCTGACGGGTAGTGGACGCAAAAGTACGTGTCGCTGGAGCCACTACGGAACGAAGGCACATACCAGACACCCCCAATAGCTGCGCAATGAACTCGTCCACTATAGGGTCAAAAACACCGCGGCAAAATAATAACAAAAGCTCCGTGTCGGAAAGGTATGCCAAAAACTTCTTCTACAACTCAATCTCGACTTGCAGATATGGTATTCCGAAATTTTTAATGCATAAATGTTGCTTTTAGCGGTTTCTTGACTGTTCTTGGATGCGAAGATACACACTACTGTAGCCGTACATTCACCTCACCGCTCGCGACGCAGTCATGGTCCGACGAATTTGCACTTCACGCTGCCTCCGTACAATAATCAAGAAACATAAGACCATAAATAAGTACTCTTTTCTTTTATACACTAACGGTTAGTAACGAATGACACTACTCGCCGGCATTTTCTTGCTTGTTGTTCGCCGAAATAAATAGCGCTATCCCTTACATAAAACACGAGCACTACACGTCTCTAACCGCTGGCAGGGACAGCCGGGTATCACATCCTCTTTTGCTTTGCATCGCCGAACATGGAACTTGTAACTGGTTGATCCATGATCCATTAAAATACATGGTCTCGTTACGCGCAAGAAAAAATCTGAGCCAATCAGAAGAAAGCCGCTTATTTTCTCCACATTGGGGAAATAAGGCGGCAGATTTAAATGAAGTAAGTAGAAAGAATTACATTTTTTTATAATTTTGATGTGTAGAAATATTTCAATACCAAGAAAATGTATTTTAATGTTAAAAATATGTAAATGAAAATACGGATTAATTATAATTTCAGTTTATGTGCTTCATAACCTTTTCCTTCTGACAAAAACTGGCATATGTGTATAAAATGAAAAAATCTGCCCGCCACGCGGGCAAATTCTTTTCGCGCGCCACGCGCGTGGCTCCCAATTTTGAGCGCGCCTAGGACGCGCGAGTGTTGGTTCTCGCGTTTCGCGCTCGATGTTGCATTTATCTCGCGCTTCGCGCTCGATTATATATTTACCTCGCGATATGTGCTCCGTCTTTGTAATTTTGTGATTGGGAATTCTCTTCCGTTAAAAAAGCTTAGCTTGAGAGTTTAAGCGCACCTACGGCACGCGACTGATGGGAATCGCACTCCGCGCTTAGTGTTTGCATTTGTTCCGCATTCGGGCACAGACCTTTTAAAATCAAAGGTGAACGGACCGACAACTGTGATTATGTGATTTTTACTCTCTTTTGTTAAAGTTCTTTTGGCTTTAGCGAACACATTCTCATCACGTATCACGTGCTTCGCACTCGATTTTGTCCAACATGTCAACTTTTTTACATTTTACACAACACTTTTATATAAATTATAATACATTTTTTATGTAACTCTGCCAGCGATTACTTATTAAAAAATTGCAAAATAAAAAGCAAATTGTATTTATCATGATTATTTTTGTATTTGTTTCTTATTTTGCTTTAAATTGTATTCTGAGCTGCTCTAAAACATTTATTATTTCAATAAATGTATATCATTACAATTCATAATATGCATTAATTGAATCATGCTAATTCTTATTTCCTTGTTTTAATATTTAAAAAAAAATTTTAATAATATTTTTTACGATTAAATAAAAACTACTTCGCATCTGCTAGGGTCTAATACAGGAACCTGTATAGGGTCTTATATAGGAGCCTATGTTCTCTTTCGTCTTTTCTGAGCTTTTTCCAAAAAGTTAATTTAAAAATTTTTAATCTTATGTTTTGCGATTGAAAGAAAATCTACTCGTCTTATCGAAAAATGGTTAATATAAAATTTATAGATCTTTTTAGGCGAACAAATGTTGTCTAGTAATGTAAGTTCATACCTTGTGTCGTTTTTAGAAACAAATTTAATATTTTTATTTAGAATGTTATTTTTTACGACTAAAGTAAAAACTACGCGTCCTATCAAAAATTATAGCTCTTTCTTGGATGAACAAGTTTTGTCTCATTTTTTTTCGTAGCTTATATCGAAAAGTGATTCATTATAAATTTGTAGTTCTTTCCAGGGCGCGCAATTTGAGCTTTTTCATTTTTTTCGTATCTTGCATAGTTCGACCAAAAAATTGAATTTTTTGATTTTTCATGATTTTTGGTACGATCAAATTTGGAATGTTTAACTTTTCAATCAAATTAAATAAGTTATTATCATGATCCTGTAGGGCTTTCAAAAAGCAAAGTTTTTCTTCTCCTGATTTTTTTTCATATCATGCGTTGTTTGTCTTAAAATGTTCATTTTAGTTTGTTTTTTTGGATTTTGAAAATGCTCTAACTCTGATAACTTTCTTTTTATAGAAAAAAGTCATGGGGATAAATTGTTTGCGTTTCTGAGTACTATGAACAGATGTAGATAGAATTTATAAATCTTAGAAAAATGTGGTTTCAAAAATGATTGGTACGTTCAAATTTGGAATTTTCAACTTTTCGAGCAAATTCAAAAAGTTGTTATCATAATATTGTAGAGCTTTCAAACAGCAAAGTTTTTCTTCTTCTTACTTTTTTTCATATCATGCGTTTTTTGGATTAAAATGTTCATTTTAGTCTGTTTTTTTTTGGATTTTAAAAATGCTCAACTCGGATAATTTTCTTTTTATAGAAAAAAGTCGAAAGGATAAATTGTTTAAGTTTTGAAGTACTATAAACAACCGTGTATAGAATTTTTACATCTTGAAAAAATGTCGTTTCAAAAATTTTGTGTAGTTTCAAATTTTGAAAATTTCAACTTTTTGACCAAATTGAAAAAGTTGTGATCATAATCTTGTAGGGCTTTCAAAAAGCAACGTTTTCCTTTTCCAGACTTTTTTTCGTATCATGCGTTGTTTGGCTTAAATTGTTCATTTTACTTTGTTTTTTTATTTATTTTTAAAATGCTGTAACTTCAGTAATTTATGATTTTTCGAAAAAAGTCATGAGGATAAATTGTTAAATTTTTTGAATACTATGAATAACCGTACAGAGAATTTTTGAATTTTAAAAAAAGCGGTCTCAAAAATATTCAAAAGGTGTCCACTTTTTGAATTTTCATCCATAATGGCTGGATAACGAACTTGACCTTAAGTTTAGGACACTAAACAAGTGCACCAAAGGCCAATCTAATAAATTAATTTTATGAAAAGTTATCGTGTTCATAGAAAGACAGACAGATATACATACAGATAGACACATTCGTAAAAACCTTTTTTTCGGGTTCAGGGGGTCTCAAAACGTAGACATTTGACAAAAACTGGGGGGGTCAAATTTTACATAAATCTAATACCTTCTCTGATGAGAATGTAATAAAATTAAAGCAATTTGAGAACGTCATTAATAAATAACATTATATAATGCATTTTCCATAACATAAACAATAATAATAATTTTTATTTTAGTTATTTGAATATTTTGTCCTCAATTTTTCAGAAACATGTGATCGAAAGATATTAAATATATTCAATATTTATTTATAATTATCGATACTCTTGTTCACTCTTTTTAAAGTGAAAACTTCTTATGACACTGTTTAAGCTCGCAAAATGGGTGAATCTTAGAGGTAGACGCTTCAAAGCTAAAGCAAAAAATGTATTTTTGTCAAGCGTGACTTTTCCTATCGCCCATGTCTTTCTGCATTATCGTGTGCTTCCTCGGAATTTATGAGATACTTGCAGACGAAATGTTTTCTTATCAACAATTTACGACTACAGTACACGTAAGTATAATTTAATGTAATCTTACTAAAAATTAAAATTATATATACATATTTTCCAGTGCCGGAAAGATTGGGGGTTTGGACTTGACCAATTTCAGAGCAAGTCGGCCATTTTCAAAGTCTATTATCCAACACCCTAATTGGGTATTTTATTTCTTAACAGAGCTACTCATAGATTCGAAAACTGGAAATCTCTAAAGAAGCCCCCTGGTCGGTGAACTAATCCGACAGTTGGCTGTCCAATCAGGACGGCTGACATTTGTATTGTATTTTGCACAGTTGCATCTTAAAAATAATTGAATGAATAAATTTAATCGGAAAAATTCATAAAAAATAAAAAAAAATGTATAGTACAGTGAAGATTATATTTGTTTCTTAAGGGCATGTGACACAGCTAAATACCTATATTACCGACCTCACTTTATCAGTTCACTGAATATTTTTTTGAACCTAAGAACTTTTTTTGTAAATAAAATATCGAGCTGAAACTTTGGAAAATGTATTAGAGTGCAATAAAGTAGGTTTAGGTACTTCATTTTGGTAGGAACTTCACTGAAAATTATTTCATCTTTTTTCTGAACCTCGACATTTTTTCAACGTTCGAACTTTTTTTATACATAAAATATCGGTCTCAAACTTTGAAAAATGCAAGAGCTGAAGGAAAACTACGTTTAAGTACAAAGCTTAATGATAAAAGTTGTAAAAAAATATTTCAACCATGGACATAGGAAACACGGGACTAGGCATGCCATCCTAACTTGAGCGAGCGGGGTTGAATCCATGGGAGGGGGGAGAATCCCATGAGTGGGGAGAGCCGCCATTTTATGATGTGCCATTTGATTATGCGCACGAGCATTTTTGCCGACAAACTGTGCATGAAAATATAAACACGTGGGCGCTGCCATGTTTGTCGCGGGACATCAAAAGGTGGCGGACCTCCCCCCTCAATGGCATGCCTAGTCCCTTGTTTCCTATATCCATGATTTCAACTATCAATCCCATCGGCATCCAGTGATCCCAGATCTGAAACGAGATGCGGTCCAATAGGATGACAGGGCTATGTCCACGTGATTATAGTGGGAGAGCTGTAAATGACTGAGTTGCGCGCGCAACCCATTTCTCCTCTTCTGAATTTGAAAACTCGAAGATGCACGATTGCCGGTCAGAGCACTTCGTCGATTCTATTTATATATCTATCTGCTAACAGCTAACTGCTTTGAAATAAATTCAGGAGATTGGGATTTTAATATTTCCAGATTTCGATGCTGACGATTCTCATGGTTTGAATAGATCGCGCACCTCTTGATATGCGTATATTTTGAGGTTATGTTACTTCATGTATAAAATATAAATTATATAAATATTAATACTATTATATATATAAATATATACGTATATTAATAATGATAATATTATAATTATGTTATATAATAATAGTCTATTTTTTTATTTGAAGGTTCATCTCTTTCGTTGAAAATACATTTTTGAAACTGACAATCAATCAATACCATTTTTGGTTAAGAAATCATGTGTTTTGTAAAAAGGTCGTCTTTCTTTGTAGAAATTAAATTGTTTTATGGAAAATTTATACTTTTTGATTAAAAATTACATTTTTCGGTTGAATTATGAACAATAAGTATGTTTTGGTTGTAAAGTCGTTCTGTTGTAAATGCAAATATATTGTTAAAAATTAAAATTATAAGTTTTGGGTGGAAATACTCTTTTTGTTTTTAAAATTAAATAATTTCGTTTAAAGTTCATGTATTTTGTTGAAAATTTTATCATTTTTGGTCAAAAATGCAATTGTTTGGTTAAAATATCAATTGTACATTTCCTTGGGTTTGAAAGTCGATTATTTCACTAAGAGTTGAACTACATTGTCAAAAAAATACGTTTTTTGAACAAGGTTTTTTAATTATGATTGAAAATTTAACTATTCAGTTGAAAGTTTAACTCTTTGGTTGAAGGTTTAACTCTTTCATTGAAAAATCATATTTTTCGCTTAAAAATTTCCACTTTTTGTAGATAATTCGTCTTTTTTACTTTAAAATTAAATAATTTTTTTAAAGATTCATTTATTTTGTTTAAGATTTGTCTTTTTTTGTAGATTATCAATTTTCTTGGTCGAAAATTCTTCTTTAAAAAATTATTTATCTTTATCTGAAAATGTAATTATTATATGATTGATTAAAAATTAATCGTTTATATTGGTTAAGTTGGAAAATCGTTTTTTTATAGAACATTACTCTTCTTGGTTAAAAATTCACCTTTTCTCTTGAAAATTTAACAATTTTGTTGAAAATTAGTTTTTTTGTCTTGTTCAATTCAATTTTTTAGCACAGTTTTTATCTGGAAATTGTACTATTCCATTTTTGTTTGAAACTTTATCCTGTATATTTTATTAGTTAAAACACCAATTATTCGATAGAAAATTAATTTATTTTGTTGAAAAGTAAACTTTTATGTTGAAAATTTATTTATTGTGTTAATTAGATTTTTTCCCTAAAATTAAAAAAACTGCAAAATAAAAAAATTGCCTTAAAATCGTCCTGATTCCTTTTTTTTTTTTTTTAATTTTTAAAATCTTTTCAAATACTCACTTCAAATTAATTTTTCAAACTAAAAAATCATTTTCAATTTTCGTAGCAATCACAACAATTTTTGTTATTCTTTTTGAATATTTTACAATTCTCAAAAGCTTTTTT
>NC_046662.1:133676958-133679347 GCF_010883055.1 Belonocnema kinseyi
ATAGAATCGACGAAGTGCTCCGACCGGCAATCGTGCATCTTCGAGTTTTCAAATTCAGAAGAGGAGAAATGGGTTGCGCGCGCAACTCAGTCATTTACAGCTCTCCTACTATATTCACACGGACATAGCCCTGTCATAGTATTGGACCGCATCTCGTTTCAGATCTGGGATCACTGTCGGCATCAGCCGGTAACGTTGTACACGAAAATACGAACCCTGGCGACCACTAGGCGAGGCTCTAGAGGGTTCGTATTTTCGTGGGATTGATAGTTGAAATATGTTTTTTTACATCTTTTAATATTAAGCTTTGTACTTAAACGTAGTTTTCTTTCGGCTCTTGCATTCTTCAAAGTTTGAGACCGATATTTTATTTATAATAAAAGTTCGAACGTTCAAAAAATGTCGAGGTTCAGAAAAAAGATGAAATAATTTTCAGTGAAGTTCCTTTCAAAATGCAGTATCTAAACGTACTTCATTGTACTCTAATACAGTTTCCAAAGTTTCAGCTCGATATTTTATTTACAAAAAAAGTTCTTAGGTTCAAAAAAACATTCAGTAAACTGATAAAGTGAGGTCGGTAATATAGGTATTTATCTATGTCACCTGCCCTTAAGTGTGTGCAAAATATAAGTACGGAGAAAATTTGTTCATTAAAATTAACCCAATTAGTTTGGTAAATGGAGGACATTACTGCGTAAAGATAAAGTTTACAGTTCTTTTACGATATAATACAAAACAGAACTATTAAATATTACAAAAGAGTTATGTAAAATCTCAAGTTCAAAAGTGAAAAATGTGATATTTAATAATTCATATAGGGATTGTCTTACATATTTCCATACCAGTATATCATAAACAGAGAGAAATAGAGAGTCACAATGCATTAGAAATATTAGTTGATAGAAACCGACTCGTTCGGTGTGCAAAGATCTGCACCACCGACAATGACCGACATGAGGTAAATGAAAGTGGCCCTCAACCCTTTACATGTGTGCGTCGCGTGGCTATCGTAAAATTTAACTTGTTGTTTACAAATTTAACTATTTTGTTGAACATTATTCCAGTTTCGACTGAAATTTTAATCTTTTGAATTAAAAAATCGATTTTAATTTGAAAATTGTTACTATCAAATTCTGGGTTGAGAATTAATCTCTTTTGTTTTTAAAATTCAACTACTTTCTTGAATTTAAAAAAAAAGAGATTAATACTTAACCCAGAATTTGATAGCAAAAATTTCCAAATTAAAAATCGAGTTTTTAATTCAAAAGATCAAAGTTTCTGCCGAAAATGGAATAATATTCAACAAAATAGTTGAATTTTTAAACAAAAGAGATGAATTTTGAACGCGGAATTTAATAGAAAAATTTTCAAATTAAAACGCGAATTTTTTATCTAAAATATCGCACTAGCTATTCAAAATAGACGAGTGTTCATCAAAATAGTTGATTTTACTACCCAAAAAAGATGACTATTTATGGAAATTTGGATAAAATCTTCCACAAAAGTACAAAAACTTAATTTTCAAATTTCCCGGTTTTCCTCTAAACTTTAGGGAGGGTACTTCTAAGTGTTTAAAAATCTGGGCTATAATTCCCGGTTTTCCCAGCAGTTCTTTGATTTTTTTCAATTCAGGGTGGGCGCTGCCATGTTTGTCGCGGGACATCAAAAGGTGGCGGACCTCCCCCCTCATTGCATCACTCCCGCAATGGCATGCCTAGTGTTGAGACCTAAGTTATTTACGATTTCTAACATCTGTTTTAAAAACGTGATTTCGTCAAGTTCCTTAAGATTAACTTTACTACTCTTTACTACTCTATCCCTTCATTTTCTGTTTACTACCCGTTATTGCTCTCCAGATGAAAATTTCCAAAATATCGAGGACCGAGTCCTAATCCCTGAACAAAATCAGGTATGGGCATTTTTCACTCTAGCCATTCAGTCTCGCCTCTTTTTGCTAAACGTTTAAGTACCGATGTTTCCAACTAACACAACTGTAAATTATCCTGTAAACGTCTTCGTGTATCTACGCCTCCTTTTGGATTTACCGAATTTAAGCACGCCCTCAGTCCTTGTATTTTTTGCCCCCACTCTCCAATTTGTAGCCTTTCCTCCTACTCGAAGATCTGACACTGACCTACCATTATTGCATCGAAATCTAGACAACGAGTAAGAGCGAAAGTAACGGATCAGTAGTTCTTAAATTCTTTAAAACGAAATCTTGTAATTTTACGTTCTATGATTTTTCTTATTGAAATAGATTATCTTCAACCAATCGATTTATTTCCTTCAATGACAATTTTGCTCATCATCTAAAGAAAATTTATTTGAATCTCTTGATTTTAACCAATCGAGAAATTTGATCGTGTTCTCGGAATAATTCAATTTTATT
>NC_046662.1:133679447-133681479 GCF_010883055.1 Belonocnema kinseyi
TAAATTGAGAAAATCTTTCAATCCTCAATGAGAACGAACAGGGTCTACGAGTCTTCAAGTCTACGAGTCTTCAGGTCTACGAATCTTCAAGTCTACGAGTCCTCAAATCTACGAATCTACAAGTCATCGAGTGATGTGAAGTGAATTGTGTTCAAAAATCTTTCGAAATTGTGAATTGAGTCATCTTATCATATATTGAAACGTGATCGGTTCCCATCTTCCCCCTCGTACTCTACCTCAGGTTTTGTAAAAAATGGCAGATATAGCAAAGCGAGTCACTCAACTACATCGGCTTAGAGGTGCCTTGAAAACTAAAGCCACAATTCTCGAAAAGTTTCCCAACAAACCTATCGAGGATATAAATATTATCGAATTAAAGGGTAAAATCGAGAACACGTCTATAATTTTTGAAAACTTTGAAAAAACTCAATGCAAATTAGAAGAAATTGTAGCGGAAGATGAGCTCGAAAGCGAGTACTAGTGGCGAAGCGATTTAGAAGAAAAATTCTCTGCATTATGTGCAAAGGCAGAAGGTATTCTTAACGAAAAAGAATACGGTTCTTCGGAAAATCTATTGTCCACGCAACCATCTTCGCGAAACTCCGTAGAAAACGTGTTTAATGACAATAATGCAGCAGCTGCGACTATCGGGGTCCAGCAACCAAACGTGAACTTGATTAACCTCAAATTACCGGCTCCGAATTTACCTACTTTCAGCGGTTCCTACGAACAATGGCCGGGTTTTAGCGACATTTTTAAATCCTCTGTTGAGATCGATCCGCGATTTACAGATTCTCAGAGACTTATCTATCTGCGTTCGTGCCTAACGGGAAGAGCCGCGGACAAAATCAAATCTATTCAAACGACTGATACAAATTATAAGGTCGCTTGGAATATCCTAGAAAAATGTTATGATGATCCGAGTACCGTAATCAACAATCACATCAAATCATTTTTCGAACTGCCGAATTGTCATAATGCATCAGCCGTTGCTCTAGGAGAACTTTTAAACAACGTAACAAAACATTATCGTGCGTTAGAAGCGTTGAAAAAACCATTTTTAGAAGCGTTTCCTATATACGCGATCGTATCGAAATTAGATCCACAAACACGATTAAAGTGGAAAGAACATTTACAGGCGAACGACGCTCCAACGATGGAGCAGTTACTCGATTTCTTCCATAGTCGAGAAAGAATTCTAGAAACAAATAAATCTTTTTCGAAAAATGAGAAATCGGAAAGGAATAAAACACCTAGCGAAAATCAATCTCACGGCGGTAATCAGCCACCACAATCTCAATAAAATTTCAAAAGACAAGCCGTTTATTCTATTCAAAATCGTGCATTTTGTCATATTTGTAAGGAAACACACTTTACTCAAAACTGAAAAATTACTAAATGCGACTTTGCAGGAACGTTTTAACATCGTAAAAAATCTACATCTCTGTATTAACTGTCTCCGGTCTAACCATACGGTAGAAAATTGCAATGCAACCACGTGTAAAACTTGCAGTAAAAGACATCATACTCTTTTGCACCAGGCCATTAAAACCACCAAACCGCTTCAAGCCAATCGCGCGCGTTTACACAATACCGTATCGTCTCAAGTTTTATTATCAACGGCTATCGTGCATATTCTAGATCACAAGGGCAATCCTCAAGCATGCAGGGCTCTCCTTGAAAACGGTTCGCAGGTTCACTTTATCACAGAAAAATTAGCTGCGAAATTAGGTCTAGAACAACGAGAAATCGAAATTCCACTCGGCGGAGTGAATCAGATGTGCTCTAGCGTGAGCAAAATAACGCGAACAACGATCCAATCGCGATCCTTATAACTCCAGAGGTCAATGACCACGCACCAAGCGAACCCTTAAACAGAATTGAATTTAAAATTCCTCCTAAACTCCATCTTGCTGATCCCGAATTCCATAAACCGTCAGAAATCGATATACTGATCGGTGCCGAAATATTTTTAAAACTGCTCTGTATCGGACAAATATCTTTAGCAAACGATAACGTGACACTTCAGAAA
>NC_046662.1:133681579-133684100 GCF_010883055.1 Belonocnema kinseyi
TTGGCCTCAATCACACTTGGAGCCTATCGAAATTCCTGAACGAAGGAAACCTGTTATCAGTTTATCAGTCAAGTTAACTCGCGTGAACGAAATCGCCACTAACCTTTTTGAAAATGCACAATCCTTTACTAAATTGATACGCGTTATAGCTTACTTTTAACGTTTCATAACCATTAAGGTTCACAAGTGTGAGATAAAAGGTCACCTCTCTTCAACTGAACTTAAAACTGCGACTAATTGCGCAATTAAATTATTACAACACGAAGCATTTCCGAACGAAATTCAAATTCTAGAATCAAACAAACAAATCGATGGGAGATTAGCTCCGCTTAATCCTTTCTTAGATTCTGAAGGTATTCTCAGAGTCGGAGGCAGATTGAAACAATCGGATCTTAATTATTCACAGAAACATCCAACTCTTTTACCTCAAAATCACAATATTACCACGCTTATCATTCGCGATCAACACTTAAAATTAATGCACGCTGGCTCTCAAGCGACGCTTGATGCCACCCGAGATTCTTATTGGATTATAAACGGGGAAAACATAGTCAAAAACGCAATCAGAAAATGCATAATTTGTTGTCGCGCTAAACCGCAACTTCCTACTTACTTGATGGGGGATCTTCCGAAAAATCGTACAGTATTCAAAAGAGCTTTTCTACATTCAGGCGTAGATTATTGTGGCCCTATTTATATACAGGAAAGGATATTTCGAAATCGAAACAAGGTAAAAATCTACGTTGCTGTTTTTGTGTGTTTCGCTACTAAATCCGTACATATAGAAGTTGTCAGTGATCTGACTACTGAAGCCTGTTTAGCTTGTTTGAGCCACTTTTTCTCTAGACGTGGAAAAAGTTCCGATCTTTACTCCGATAACGGTAGTAACTTTGTGGGTACAAAAAATGAAATCGATGCAATTTGTCAATTCTTGAACTCTAAGAAGCACAACGATACTGTCTCTCGCGTACTCGCTAATCATCATATTAATTGGCATTTCATCCCCCCGCGTTCGCCACACTTCGGGGGACTCTGGGAGGCGGTAAAGTTTTTTAAGCACCACTGGGTTCTCGTTATTGCTGATAGACTGTTAACGTATGAGGAGTTCACAACACTCGCAACCGAGATAGAGGGTATCCTAAATTCTCGTCCTTAGACTCCTGTACCCTCAGATCCTAACGGCTTAGCCGCCCTCACTCCAGGTCACTTTCTCACAGGTGACTCTCTAACGGGTGTGCCGGAACATGATTTCAAGGACCTGCCGTCCGGGCGACTTTCGTCTTGGCAGCAAGTCCAACAAATGAAACAGCACTTTTGAACTCGATTTAGTAAAGAATATCTTCATGAGTTAACCGTCTGCAAAAAGTGGCATAAGGGTGCCACTACCGACATTCAGATCGGTAAACTGGTAACAATTCGAGATGACAATCTCCCTCCCATGCGATGGACACTCGGCCGTGTTATAGCCACACATCCTGGAGAAGATGGTGTTATCCGAGTAGTAATTGTGAAAACTGCGAATGGCGAGTGCAAACGCAGCGTAAAAAATTTGTCTCCCTTGCCGATTGATACTGACTAATTATGTAGATTACTTAAACCTAGAAATAATTTACTCCTTTTTTTGCTATCTTTAACATGTATTCCATGTCAATCGTATGTGTATGAATTATTAATCGTATTATGTATGTAGTACTCTTATTAATTAAGGGTTTATCGAATTACTTAGAATTTATTGCTGCCTTAAACAGTTTTTGAATATCTTTTGAACGCGACTGTTCAAGTGGGCCGAAGTATGTTGAGACCTAAGTTATTTACGATTTCTAACATCTGTTTTAAAAACGTGATTTCGTCAATTTCTTAAGATTGACTTTACTACTCTGAACTCTATCCCTTCATTTTCTGTTTACTACTGTTATTGCTCTCCAGATGAAAATTTCCAAAATATCGAGGACCGAGTCCTAATCCCGGAACAAAATCAGGTATGCGCATTTTTCACTCTAGCCATTCAGTCTCACCTCTTTTTGTTAAACGTTTAAGTACCGATGTTTCCAACTAACACAACTGTACATTATACCTGCAAACGTCTTCGTGTATCTTCTCCTCCTTTTGGATTTACCGAATTTAAGCACGCCCTCAGGCCTTGTATTTTTTGCCCCCACTCTCCAATTTGTAACCTTTCCTCCTACTCGAAGATCTGACACTGAACTACCATTATTGTATCGAAAACTAGACAACGAGTAAAAGCGAAAGTAACGGATCAGTAGTTCTTAAATTCTTTAAAACTAAATCTTGTAATTTTGCGTTCTATGATTTTTCTTATTGAAATAGATTATCTTCAACCAATCGATGCATTTCCTTCAATGACAACCTTGCTCAGCATCTAAAGAAGAATTATTTGAATCTCTTGATTTTAACCAATCGAGAAATTTGATCGTGTTCTCGGAATAATTCAATTTTATTTTGAATGTATTCGGTCATCATCAACAACACCTAGTCCCTTGTTTCCTATGCCCATGCTTGT
>NC_046662.1:133684200-133689158 GCF_010883055.1 Belonocnema kinseyi
AAATTGCCATCACAGGTATAAGGGCGAGTAGGGGCGCCATTTTTTCACGTCACGTACCGGGCGGGCAGAGTTATTTACAGTACTTGGCCGTTGGATTAAAAAATATTGTCTGTTATGGCGTATCTCATTCCATTTACGAGATACGGTATATTCATTCCAATTTTAAACATTAAAAAAAGTTAGATATCTAAAATAATCGAAACCCGTAGATCCCGAATTATAGTGTTTTAGGCCGTTAACTATGAAATTTAAAAAATCTACTTTTAAATTTTAATCCGAAAGCTTAACAAGGACCCTTGAGTGTCGGCTACTCTATTGATATAGCCTCTCTGCTTGTTATTTATGATCGAATTCTTATTTCAATTTCAGCCTCTCTGCTTGTTATTTATGATCGTATTTCTATTTCAATTTCGGAAAGGACATTCTAAAGCCTTTAAAACATTTAAAAGAGCTATTTGGACTTTAAATATATCTACCTGAGTGCCTGCAGAGAATTTCTCTGAGCTTCTCTGACCCTAGAGAATCTTTAGAATATACTCACAAGGAAACATTCCCAGCTCGAAAATTTCGATTGCGTTCATTTTTGGGTATATTATAGTTGAATCGATTCTAAGACATGGTAAATTTTCCTTATCGGCTTAAAAACGGGTTTAAGGGTAGTTTCACCCCCTCAAATTTGGGATTTGTAGTAGAAGTTTTGCTTGTTTCGCATGTTTAAAGGCGATTGACATATACGAAACAACTCGTAGAGGACTTTTTGCAACGTGGATAGATGGAAACACACCGTTGATGACACTCACCCCCCCCCCCCCCCCCCCCCCCCCCCCCCCCCCACGGAGGTTAACAAGCCCCGTTTACCATCTGGAAAGTGTCTGTAAATTAGCAAAGAATTCAAATAACAAGTAAAGCTTACCGAAAAATTGTAAGTTCACATTAGATTGAATATAAATCGATATAATACATAAAAAATGAAATTTCAGTACATATTTTATTTAAAAACTATGAAACTCGTCCAGATTTGTCTTTTCAACCCTTGTTGGAGGGGGTGTACTACCCCTTTGCATGCATAAGAAATAAAAAGGGCGTCACGTTGGCAAATTCATTAAGAATTATTCAAAAAATCTGGTCACTTGTCAAGAACTGCCACTTCAATGTATTTTATGCTTATGAGAAAAAAATTTCAGGGGTAACTACCCTCACACACATATATAGTGAAATTTCGAACTTTTTTGGCTTTTTTTATTCGTAAAAAATGTTTCATCAATAAAACACATATTCTTCACTATGGAGTTACGATAATCTCTATCAACTTTTTTAACCACCCTATTTTCAGGGCTGAATCATCCCTTTACAAAAATAAAAGAAAAAACCTAGAAAGTCAAAATATCACGAAAAATCATAAAAAATGTACTAACTGTTTCAGAACCGTGATATAATCATTCAAGCTTTTCATATACTGGGAAAAATGTCTGAAAGGGTAGCTACCCTTATATACATATTTGGCTTTATGTTTAAACGCATCGCATATTTACCATTGTCATCGATAAAAATTGAAACCTGCGGACACGCATAGATGAAAATTATGGAACTTACCAAACCATTTCAACTAACCTTCTTCCAGGGGGTAAACTACCCCCAGTGTGATGATTATCAGTTAAGAGGAACCTACTAAAATCGAATTGTAGTTTAAAGCCATGAAAATGTCCTCACATACCAGAGACAACGATTTCATGCCATGTACTAATTAAATGTCCAAGATCATTTTTAAAGTGACTTCTACCTCTATACGCAATTGTCTTCGGAGTTTCGAACGTACTGTTCATTTACTGATGTAAATTATAATAAACGTCATCTATGCTCATATAATATTAGCGATCTATTGAGCTCTAATAATGTTTAATAACTACCCTTCTGTGAAAAGTAAACCACTCATAGCGTATGAATAATAAGCAAAAGAACTGATAGAATGGAAGCAGTCACTGTAAATGATCAATGATTCACTGGGTTTATCAAGAATGAAGATTTTTCCGATTTAACCTAACAATTTTCAGTTTAATCGTTTTTTAGAAGAAGGTTATTAGTTCTCTAAAAACACTTAAGAAAAATATTTAAAAGAATAACATTTTTTGCGTAGTCAAAAAGATGTGTTGGATCAATCTATAATAAAAAAAATCACGAAATTTTGTTCATAGTGCGATTCGATTGTAGCCTTGCATTCCCGCTCGAATTATTTTCTCACAACGTCGGCTTGGGCTAAATATAAATTGATGAAAAATATTTTTATTTACAATAACTTTAACGCAGCAAACATTCACAGTCGCCGCGTATCTGCGTATCCTATAAAGTCGAAGAGCTTCCCAGAAAATAAATATATTCGAGTGATCCATTGTGTTTTGTGAATAAGTATTCTTTCATTACTTGTCATAAATAATTTATAGAGAAATCCTGTAATTATCTGTGGGAGATAATTCTATGCACACAGGGCATCCTAAACGTAAGTTTACATATAAATGCAGAACTGCTCCACATACGACCGTTTTTCTTTTGAGATAGCGTTTCATTGACGTGTACATTTTTTATTTATTATTTACGGTGAAAATCCCTTAAAGATATATAACTGGCATGTATTAATGTTTTCTGAATAGTAGTGGTTAAAATAGTAGTTATTCTTGAACTGTTACAAATACATTGACCCTAATCTTAAGTTTTTCGACACCGACGATCAATAAGTGGAACAGGAAAATTAAAAATGGCTATTGTCTGTCAAGACATATATTTCAGAATTTTATATTAAATTTCAAAATCAGGGCGATGTATTACACATTTTCTTTGATTTACCTTGACTGGTATACAAATATAGAAAAAATTTTATATTATTACGTAGCGATTCATTCATATTAAAATATAACTGATTGCTTATTTATGTAGCAATAAGGCTAAATTACTTTGTTCCTAATTACAAAGAAATAAGTCTATGAAAAATAATTTCATTTATTTTCCTTCGTGAATTACAACTTTAATGTCGTTTACATATATTCACATTGAACTTCTACAGAATTGTCATGAAACGTTTTCTCACGTAAGGGCGAAATTATTTACTCTTACTTTCGATATACCATAAAATCGATGGAGAACGGTTTAATACTTTGAACAGGCAATTGCCGTTTAATTAAAGAAAAATTTATTTTATAACTATTCACGATTGGTTTGCATGTGATACTTAAAGCTGTGTTTTCCTTTAATCAAATTTCAGGATAAAGATGAAGGTGAATCCTATACACGTGATTAACTTGCTTTTGACAACGTTCCAAACCTTACGCATTGAGAACTCTGAATTGAATGAAGCTGAAAAAGAATGATCAAATCAAATAAAAATTGTGCTTCTTGATGCCATGAACGACTATTACAGCATCGAGGTAGAAATGGAATAGTCTCTCGATTTTCAAGAACAATTTAAAGATATCAATCTCGGATAATCGAAAACCAGCATCTCCACCATTTACAAGATCCTCCGGAATAACCAACAGAAGAATGCATAAAAGACGAAGAAGAGCTTGATTTCGAGTATAAACGCAGAGCCGTAGATTACTGGCGTACTGGGAAAAAAATAATTCGAGCGTTGATACTGTTAAACGCAGATTTAAAAAGGTGAAATCGCTTTCCCAGCTTCATCGTTGGGCAAGTACAGTGCACAAAGCTGGTACATACCGAGACAAAATTGCGAGAATTTGTTAGTTCACTTTAGACAAGCTCAAGGAAGCAATCGAGGCTGGTTTAATTGTCCATGATAAATATTAAAAAAAATGGACTCTACAGGCTCAAAAAGAAAATGGACATGAAGATGTCAGATTTACAGCCTCACCGAAATGGTTACTCAATTTCAAAAAGGCACACACAATTGTGTCACGAAAAGTCAATAAATTTGTTACAAAAAAAAAGTATGCAAGAGGCAAAGGATATTCTTGAAAAAGCTAAAAAGTTTATTGACGAAATTAAACCAGAAATTGAAAAATATGGGATTCAAAATGTTTATAACTCGGACCAAAGTGAATTTCAATTGGAGATACACTCTGGTAGGCCATTGGCTGTCTTGCAGGGGAGCGCTAAGATGTGAGAATGATGCCGTAGTGTGTCTGACGACGAGTTGACATTGTCCTCGTCAAAGTCAGAAAGCTCTCATACTTAGGCCTGGGGAGGTATGAGAGTTATCACCCCTAGGACGGCTGACTCACCTGCGATCGGGACAGGATTCTTAGCGTGTGGGTTTTAGATATAATTTATGGCACATCACAATTCCTCATCTTCATTTAACTCCGCTGGCACTTCTGGTAACAGATGCAATTATGAATGCACTGGTAATCCTGATAACTTTTGTTGTGTATGTGCAAAATTTGTTGGGTCGAAAAACAAAAGAAAAATAACAGAAACAATAAATGATTTGTATAAAGTATGTTTTGACATTGAGATTTTACAGCAAGATAAAAGTTGGGTACCACACTTTGTATGTAACTCGTGTCATATAATGATAAGTCGAGTTACTAAAAATCAGGACAAGACGTCCCTGAAATTCATTGCACCAACAAAATGGAAAGAACCAGAAGCAGTCCTTCTTCATAACACAAATAAGTACGCTCCTATACCATTAGCGCATTCAACTGTGCTTAAAGAAGAGTATTCAAACATTGAATTGGTTTTGCCAAAAATAAAATACGAGGAACATAAATGGCAAATATGTGGAGACTTAAAAATTTTATCTATGATACTAGGACAACAATCTGGATTTACAAAATATCCTTGTTATTTGTGTATGTTTGATAGTAGAGATAGGGAAAACCACTACAAAAAAAAAATTTGGTCACTAAGAGAGTCATTTGAACCTGGAAAACAAAATATTGTTAAAGAGCCACTTGTGAATTCGTCCAAAATTTTGATACCACCTCTTCACATAAAGCTTGGTT
>NC_046662.1:133689258-133711565 GCF_010883055.1 Belonocnema kinseyi
GGGTTGAAATTTTTGTAAAAAAAAAATCAAAACATGGTTTTCGATGTATTTTTTCCCGTAGAATTCGATTCTGAAGTCAAAAAATAAAATTTTTCTTTATTTATTATTTTTTTTTTAAACTATGAAAAAACCGTAAAAAATGAGGTTTTTCGAGCAAAACCCCATAAAAAAGTAGCTGGACCCTACTTTTTTATTGCAAATTCGAATTCAGCGTCGAAAAATACATAAGCATATATAGGTCTGGTCAATTGCACAGACACTTTTGTTTTTTTTGTGGGCCTGTGTAATCAATACTCTGGGGGTAGTTTACCCCCCAGAAGAAGGGCAGTTGAAATGATTGGGTAAGCTCCATAATTTTCATCTATGCGTGTACACAGGTTTAAATGTTTATCGATCACAACGGTAAATATGCGATGCGTTTAAACATGCAGATAAATGTGTATATAAGGGCAGCTACCCCTCTAGAATTTTTTTCCAGTATATGAAAAGGTTGAATGATTATATCACGGTTCTCAAACAGTTGGTACATTTTTATGATTTTTCGTGATATTTTGACTTACTAGTTTTTTTTCACTTTTATTTGTGTAAAGGGATGATTCAGCCCTGAAAATAGGATGGTTGAGAAAGTTGTTAGAGATTATCGTAACTCCATAGTGAAGATTATGTATTTTATTAATTAAACATTTTTTACGAATAAAAGAGCCAAAAATGTTCGAAATTTCACGATATATGTGTGTGAGGGAAGTTATACCTGATTTTTTTTTCATAAGTTGAAAATACATTGAAGTTGCAGTTCTTGACAAGTGAAAAGATTTTTCGAATAATTCTTAAAGAATTGGCCAACTTGACGCATTTTTTTATTTCCCATACATGCAAAGGAGTAGTACAACCACTTCAACAAGGGTAGGAAAGACAAATCTGGACGAGTTTCATAATTGTTAAATAAAATATATACGGAAATATCTTTTTTCATGTGTTATAACTGTAAATAGACGAATATTTCTAAAATTCAGAGTATATAGTTTTTTTAGTTTAGTTTCGTTAGTTTTTTAGTTTAGTTTCAATCTAACGTGTACTTACAATTTTTTCGATAAGTTTTAATTGTTATTTGAATTCTTTGCTAATTTACAGACACTTTCCAGATGGTAAACGGGGGTTGTTCACCTCCGTGTGGGGGGGGGGGGGGGGGGGGGGGGGGGGGGTGAGTGGGCATCAACGGTGTGTTTCCATCTATCCACATTGCAAAAAGTCCTCTACGAGTTGTTTTGTATATGTCAATTGCCTTTAAACATGCGAAACAAGCAAAACTTTCCTAAAAACCCCTACTTTGAGGGGGTGAAACTACCCTTGAAACCGTTTTTGGGCCGATAAGTAAAATTGACCATATCTTAGAATCGATTCAACTACAGTATACCCAAAAATGAACGCAATCGGAATTTTCGACCTGGGAATGTTTCCTTGTCAGAGATTTCTATCGGTACGGGTTACACAACAGTATGGTAAATGAGAATCGCTAGGGACGTCAACATTGTCAGGGCTGAAGTTTAAAGCCAAGTCCCCCGTACAAACTTTAACATTTTTAAGTTTCGGTTAATATTGTAGGATTTCAGAAAATATTCAAATATATGGATTAGTTTCAAAAGTTTGATTTTATTCATTAAATTCTAACCTAATTTTATTTAATATCTTTTATATAAATTTAATTAGTAAGTTTTTAATGTTCAATTTTTCACGAATTTAAAATATTGAAAATTAAATAATTTAGGGTTTTAAGACGAACAACATTTTTAATAAAAAAATTATCCACTGTTTTTATTATCTTCCTCTAAATTTATAAGCCCATTTATTAATAAAATGTTAAAATAAGAAATTTCGATGTACGGGTGCCAAATATTTTTTGGACTGCCCTGGTGATCTCGTACTTTAACTTTTTAGCCGAGATTTTTTCTTGATATTCAAAGTGTTAAGTTAGCCGGGAGGTCTAGTCGTTAGCGATCGAACGCGTTTAGCTTTAGAGTAGGTGGTTCGAAACCCGTCACAGCGTTTTCGATTTTTAAAAACGTTAATATAATTAAAAGCGTGCAACTATATTATATGTATATGTAGACTTTGTTTTCTTTAATTGAAACTGTAACTCACAGTTCGAATCATTTTACCTAACTGGTAGGTAATCGACATATCATTTCACCTAACTGACAGTTAATCTTTATTATCGCCGCAAAAAATCAAGAGCCCCCACTTTAGAAGGAAATAACTCCACAGACAAAAATTTAAGCAGGTTCGAATAAGAACCACACTAATCCGCTAAGTTTTCTGAATAAAATGGTGTTTCTGTAATTTGCGTAAAAAAATTTCGTTCCGAGCTATTGAGCAAAATATAAGTAAAAATGCCGTCGCGAGACCCGTTGTTGAGACACCTCAACTTTCACATGACCCCAGAGCTAAGAATATGTTCGAAAAAATTTGAAAAAATTTTGGAGTGTCTTGCAACACGTTTAGAATCCAGTGGAGACCTTACAATTTTAAAATATTAAAAAATGTCAGTTTTGCAAGGATCTTTGTTGATTGTTTTTATTTAGGAATTGAATAGAGCTATCGCGCTGTTTAATGGCTTAAAATGTGTGGAAATGTACCCTGATTCCTATTTTGTCCACAAAACTGAATAAAAATTATATTTTCGCGATTAAAGTAGCTGAGAATAATTCAGAGTTTAATGAGGCGAGGCGCGTGCCACAGGAGTAGAAAAAAGTGTAGAAAATAAAGGTCCGACATATTTCCCAGCGGCAGGCAGACGTTTTCTCCAGATTTTCCCACAGCTACTGGTTGCTCAGCAGAGCCGTCTCAAAGCTTTGAGGTGGGCTGCGCCCTTCTCTCCTGATATAAGATTTTGATATTATAATACAGTATCAAGCTTGCACACGAATTATATTGTATATTGTTTATTTAATACAGTACACCTAGTTCAGTATTATATGATTTTGTAATTATTAGGCTGTTAGTTCGCTACTGAAACGCGTGAAAGATTTGCTTATATGAGCAAATCCATGTCAAGCCATCTATAAAATGTAAGCTATTGTTAGAAATTATAATGAAAATTGCAGTATTTGTTCTCTTAGGTGTTGAAAGAAAAATTATAAAACGATTTTGGACAAATTCCTAAAACTTAGAATATATTGAAAACTGAGCTTTTTTGAATTTTGATTTAACTCTTAGAACTTTAATCACTTTATTAAGAAGCGAATTAACAGCCTAATAATTACAAAATTATATTATAATACCGAAATAAGTGTACTATATTAAATAAAAAAAATAAAAGATAATTTGTATACAAGCTTGATACTGTATTATAATATCAAAATTTTATATCAAGAGAGTAGGGCGCAGCCCACCTGAAAGCTTTGAGATGGCCCTGCTGAGCGAGCAGCAGCTGTGGGATAATCTGGAAAAAACGTCTGCCTGCCGCTGGGAAATATGGCAAACCTTTTTTTCTACACCTTTCTCTACTCCTGTGGCACACGCTTCGCCTCATTAAAATCTGAATTATTCTGAGCGACTATAATAGCGAAAATATAATTTTTCTTGAGTTTTGTGCACAAAATAGGAATCAGGGTACATCACCACACATTTTAAGCCATTAAACAGCGCGATAGCTCCACTCAATTCCTAAATAAAAACATTCAACAAACATCCTTGCAAAACTGACATTTTAAAATATTTTTAAATTTTAAGGTCTCTACTGGATTCTAAACATGTAGCAGGACACTCCAGAATTTTTTCCAACATTTTCTAACTCTGGGGTCATGTGAAAGTGAAAGTATCTCAACAATGATCCTCTCATCAGCATTTTTGCTTGTATTTTGCTAAATAGCTCGGAAAGAAATTTTTTACGCAAATTACAGGAACACTATTTTATTCAGAAAACTTCTCGGATTCGTGTGGTTCTTATTCGAACTTCCTC
This sequence comes from Belonocnema kinseyi, assembly GCF_010883055.1. NCBI lineage: Eukaryota > Metazoa > Arthropoda > Insecta > Hymenoptera > Cynipidae > Belonocnema > Belonocnema kinseyi. Next base: position 133,693,217 of record NC_046662.1, read on the forward strand.
AAATTTTTTCTGTCTTGATTTTTTGCGGCGATATTAGGTCCTAAGGCGGAGTAAAAATAAGGAGACCGATCTCCGTACATACGTTCTGACTGCGTTAACTGTAAATTTACTGCCAAACTTGGCGTTTGAAGCCAACGCTCAAATCTAAGCGGGCATGTGCACTGTGATCTGCTATCTCCTTTTCTGCCGCGAGAAGTTTGCGAGTGAGTGCCAGTGCTTGAGAGTAGTGATCGCAAAGATATTAGGTCCTAGATTTGAGTTCTAAATTTCTCGGACATTTAACATCTGGTTACGTTCTCATGACATTGACTGACATTTTAAAACAACTTGAGAATTTACATAGAATTTAAGCGAATTTTACCTTCATCAATATTTTCTTTATCTTTGAACCTTTTTATATTGTACATTTATTTCTAAAAACCATGAATTGCAATAATGATAGTTTCATAAAAATAAAACCACGAAAAAAGTTAAGTCTTATCGAAATTTAATTAAAATAAAATGAACATAAGAATTAAGTAATGCAAGAATGTTAGAAAAGTATTATTAGGCCTTTAAATATATATATATATATATATATATATATATATACGAATTATTTTTTTATATTTGTATTTTACTTGTACATAATATTAAGTAATGGCTTTATAAGTATTTAGGTAATATTTAAATTTATATTCAATACGCAAATATTAAAATTTTATGTTTTGAAAAAATCGGTTATATTGTTTTTTAAAATATTTTATTTTATAACAAGTTAAAATAGTCTTATGTTCTAATCTAAAGATTAGTAGATTAGTAGAACAGTCTTATGTTTATAAGAAATCTCTAAAATTCTTAAGGTTAATCTTACTCATTTGGTGATTGTGAATTCTCTTTTGCTAAAGCTCCTTCGGCTTTAACGAACATATTCTCGTCACATATCTCGTGCTTCGCATTATCCCTGAAATTTTGTATCATTCCCATAAATGTATAAATATGTATTATTATATTTCATAACTTATAATGGTATTAAAACAGGTGTAATTTCATTGTCCCGTTTAAAAAAAGCGAATTTTTTAATAAAAATGTGTTGTTCAACATTTTATTGCGACTTTTGTCGTTTTTCCATTAACTGAATTTGCTCATTTATAATGTTTTTTTCACAATTTAAACTTTACACATACGGTTTACTGAGCAGCCTTCCCGTTTTTTAAATTTTAAATTATATATGTATATATATATTTTTTTTTTGGAAAATGCATTTCTATATTTTAGAATCTTTGAAATACTGTGAAATTGTTGCATGAAAAAATGTAATTTTTAGATTTTTCATTATTTTGTATGCTTTCAAAATTAGAATTTTTGATTTTTCAAGAAAATTAAAAAAGCTGTTATAATATTCTAGTAGGGCATTTAGAAATCAAACTTTTTCTTTTCTTGCCTTTTTTCATATGCGAATTTCATATGCGAAATGGCTGGCTAACAAACTTGACCTTTAGTTTAGGATTCTAAAAGAGTGTACCAGAGGCCAATCTAATAGATGGATTTTTTCAATAGTTATCGTGCTCTGATGAGAATGTAATAATTAGAATATATTTGTACAAAGTACAAAATCCTTTTTTAAGATAGGAACTATATAGTCTTAATACGTAGAACAGCTTTATTTTAACGATGAAATTTTAAAAACTGTAACCATTTTTAAGCTCTGTATTAAATATTCAAGAATATTGCTGCGTTTCAAATACCACTTCTAAATGCTAATATAGTGCTAACACGTAGAACATTCTTATGTTTATAATAAACCTTTTAAAACCACAGAATTCCTAAAACTCAGAAACAGATGTTCAAGAAAATACTTGCATTTAAAATTCTATAACTCATTCATTCATCAAAAAAATTCTCAGTGATATTCCCGTGCTCCCGGACATATTCTCGGTCACATAAGGTCTTTAGAACTCTACTCTAGATCCGGCATTAGATTAGTTGCACCACATACCAGTAGTTAGCGCGGCAGGCAAGTTAGTGGTTTTGCATATGTATATTGCATTTAGATCGACACATACTTGTAGAGGCGCGACTGGCAACCATATATTCGGTCGCGCCAAATGATAGTGCTTTTGAAATCCAAAATGGTAATAATCTAATTTTACTTTATAAGTGAATGAAAAAATAATTTTAATTGAGTAGAAAAGGTATTGAAGGAATTCGAAAACTCTAAAGACTTTTTAAAATCAAAATTAGGCCCAAAATGTAGCAAAGAGGTTAGTTTAAAATAGTAATAACATATTTGAATTAAAAAGTTTATATTTGCTGAAAAGCAAACTATAATTTTCTTATACACCTAGACAAATGTCTTCTGAAATGTTGCATTTTTTAAATATTTGTGAATTTAGTGGTATATGAGTTTTTTGACAGCTGTAAAGTGTAAGAATCATTTTCGAAAGTCAAAGGAAATTACGGCTTGCTTCTACAGTCTAGCTAAGGCTATGTTATAAATATGAACCATTTTTAAGAAGTAACTCAGTCTTACAAAATATCATTTTCCCTGCTCCAGAAATATAACTTTAAGAAAAAATATAAGTTTGCTTAATTTTTTGTATTAACATTTAATACTAAAATTTGACATAAAAATTGCAATAATTTTCGTATTTTTGTTGTTTTGATATCTGAGCTAATTAAATTTTTTAAATCGCAATCATGCAGAATAATATAAACCAATTCTATAAATTCACAGAACTATTATGTACTTTAATAGTCTATATTTTTTAAAAGTATTTGACACCGTTTTTATTTTATTTTATTTGTAATAAATATATAAGTTTCCTTAGTTTTTTATTTCGTTTCATTTAATTGTTTCCTTTATCTCTTTATTTTGTATTTACTGAGAAAAATAAGTTGAAAATTTAAAATTTTCTCCACCGGTCATGTATAGAAAACTATATTTTCCAGCTAGTCGATTAAGATTTTGTTTGCATTTTACTTGTCTAACTGTTTACATGTTTAATTCCATTAAAAATTTTTGATTTTGCTAAAATAATTATTTTAAATTCTTTTCTTTAATAAAAAATTTGCTTTTTTAAATTTGTTCGTAAATAAATTTATTTTCTAATCATTGAAATATTTCATTAACTTTCAGTTTCTTGTATAAATTTTAAAGGCTTATGCATCATAAAGTAATTACCTCATTAGAAAAAGGTTTTTTAAGAAAAAGAACGACAATCATACAAAAACCCCGACTTTTTTATTTGAAAAAGATATTAAAAATGTTTATTTCTTGCATAATTAAAAAGAAATTTGGAAGGAATTTCACATTTGAATAAAATTTTGAATCGACCCAAAAAATACATGATCTGGCACTTTTTTGTTATTCTTATTTTTTCAAAAATTATATACTCCTTTTCAAAGATCTTTATTAAAAACCGAAGTTTAATTCCGCTCTATTGTATTTTTCACAGCTTCCTTCTAACTGCAATTCATAACACAGTAGACAATTAGACATAATGTAAAAATTACAATTAAACATGACAAGTCAAAACTATTCCTCTAGGTACTTGTAGTTAAAGTAAATATTTATTTCTGAAAAGGAAGATAATTTTGAATTATTTACGCCTAGCGTTATAATGCTTAAAGCTTCTTGTTCTTTAAAAATCAATATATTACAATGAAGATCTTTTTCTTACTTCTTCAATCTTGTAAACAAGAACAAACGTTTTCATGTAATAAATAAGTGACGAAATTTGTTTATCAAATAATTTTTTTTTATGTGATAAGTCGTGATTATTTCTGCCATCTTGGAGATAAAAGTTACTATCTAAAGTTTGACGTAAGGGTCATTTTTGCGTTGCAGCGTACACGTAAAGAAAATTTACGTCAAAACGAAGATAGTGAGTTTCTTCACGCAAACAGCAGATTTGGTTTGACCCATTTTTCGCTCTCGACGGATTGTTCACCTTGGCGCACGGGGTATTTGCTAAATTAATTTTTTACGTAAAAAAAGTCGTGTCTACTAAAATATAATATTTTTTGCTCGATGATTCAAATTTAAAAAATCTGCCCGCTTCGTGGGCACATTCTCATCGAGCGCTGCGCGCGCGGCTCGCTACGCTCACAAGTTTGATCGCGCCTAGGCTTCGCGCTCGATATTGTATTTACCTCGCGCTACGCGCTCGATCTTTCTGCACAGACTTTTTAAAACTAAAGGTGAAAGTATCGACAACAGTAATTTGGTGATTGTGAATTCTCTTTTAAAGCTCCTTCGGCTTTCATGAACACATTCTCATCAAGTATCTCGTGCTTCGCACTCGAGTTTATCCCTGAAATTTTATATCATTCCCATAAATGTATATTATTATAAATCGTAACTTACATTGGTATTAAAACAGACGGAATTTCATTGTCCCGCTAAAAAATGCGCATTCTTTTTAAAAAAAATTGGTTATTCAACGTTTTATTACAACTTTCGTCGTTTTTCCATAAACTGCATTTGCCCATTTCCAAGGTTTTCTTTATGATTTAAACTTTACATATACGTTCTTCTGAGAAGCCTTACCGTTTTTTAACTTCTAAATTATTTATATATGCACACACACACACACACACACACACACACACACACACACACACACACACACACACACACACACACACACACACACACACACACACACACACACATATGCTTATGTACTAGAGGCTAATCTAATAGAATTATTTTTTCAAAAGTTATCGTGCTGACAGATAGACAGGCATAAATACATTCAGACTGACCGACAGACAGACACATTCGTAAAAACCTATTTTTCGGATTTAGGGGGTCTCAAAACGGGTAAATTTGATAAAAACTGAGGGGAGGGGGCGGGTTGTTAAATTTTGCACAAATCTAATACCTTCTCTGATGAGAATGTAAAAATGATTTATTTGTCGCGAATAATTTTTTGATAGTTCCGTTTTTAGCTTAAATCATAAAAAAATAGCATCAAAAACATGAAAAGTTAAATTTTTTGAAACTACACACATGAGACGAAAAAGAAATCAAAAGACAAAAGTTTTGATGAGAATTCCCTACGCAGCAGGCAGATATTTTTTCAACTGTTAATGACGTTTTTTATGATTAAAGCCAAAACTACACATCCTATCAAAAAGTGTTTAATAACAAATTTGTAGATCTTTTTCAAATGCACAATTTTGGTAAATTTATCTTTTACCGTATTTTACACAGTTTCGCCGAAAAATCTAATTTTTGGATTTTTCATTATTTTGTATGCTGTCAAAATTTGAATTTTTGATTTTTCAAGAAATTTCAAAAAGTTTTTATGATAATCTCGTACAGCATTCAAAAAGCAACATTTTTTTTTCTTGACTTTTTTTCATATAGCGCGTTATTTGGCATAAAATGTTCATTTTCGTGTTTTTTGGAATTTTGTAAATGCTATAACTCTGGTAATTTTTAATTTAAAAAAAAGTCATAAAGATGAATTGTTCAGCGGGTTGAGTACTATCAATAACCGTACAAAGATTTTTTGAATTATGAAAAAGTGGTCTCAAAAATATTCAAAAAGTGCCCACTTTTTGAAATTTTATCCAAAATGGCTGGCTAACGAACTTGACCTTTAGTTTAGGACACTAAGCGAGTGTACCAAAAGGCAATCTGATAGATAATTTTTCAAAAGTTATTGTGGGCACAGACAGACACATAGACAGACATACAGACAGACGCATTCGTAAAAACCTATTTTTCGGATTCAGGGGGTTTTAAAACGTGGACATTTGACAAAAACTGGGGTGGGGGTCAAATATTACACAAATCTAATACCTTCTCTGAAAAAATTTCAAATAATACAATTCTTGAAATTTCTGCTTATAAAATTACTCAATTTGAATGTTTTAAATTGAAAATATATTAAAACCTTTCAATTTAAAATTCCTCTCATTATAAAAAGTGTTCGATTTCGAAGGCTTCACATTTATTCCAATTTTTCACGAGGTTTGACAACGAATAATCTGCTTATTGCAGCTTTAAATTATTCATATCCTAAAGCTATAAAAAACTGTACTGCCGAATCATAAGTGATTTAATTAAAAACGTTTAAAATTAAATAATTTGAATTGACAGGTTATACTCTAAGATTATTCAAAATTTTACAGATACTGAGATTTTGAATTTTAAATTTATAAACTAGTTTTTTTAAAATAATTATTATTTTATTTTTACGCTTCGAAAAGAAAATAATTACACTGTAATTTTTATTGCTTTCATTTCAAATTTCTCTCATTAAAAACCTTTTCATTTTAAAGGGTTTGAAGTTATAATCAAATTTTTGAAACTGAATAATTTTGAATGGAATAATTATTTAATTGCTAACATAATTCTAATATGAAATAAAATTGTGGAATGATAAAGTATTTCCATGCAAAATAGTTATGCTCTCCATTGTTGAAGCCAAGAAACAACTGAAATGTTCTTAAATTTAACTAAATTTTATTTAAATTTTAAATTCAACTAAATTTTATTTTAGTTGCGACCTTCAAAGTATGGGTAAGTAATACAGAATTTAATTTCAGTCATTAAATGATATAAAATGTGCAGATTGAATAATGTTACAGTATAATATTGGGGAATATCAGAGATGAGGTGGGAGATTGCTTATGCCGTGTATTTGATTTCGACCGACTTATCCCAGCGCGCCCTGTTTGCCTTACCCTTCCGAGAACTAACATTAAAGGTCCAAAAGCGCGCCCTGTTTGCCTTATTGTTATTTTTCGGGAACTAAAATGAAAGGTGGCTTACCTGCTACTTACTTCGTAAAACAGGGTACAATTTGATAAAGTCGGTAGAGAAGATCGGAGTTGGTAACAATAATACATAATAAAATAATAAATTAAGAAAAATGTATCAAATCTACTCCTTTAAAATTAATGATTTAACTAAACTTTAGCTTTAATCATTTTCTCAACTAAAAAATGTTACCATGATAAAGATAATTTTTTATTTATTATCTCCAGTTCTTAGAATAATAGAATTATTAATTAATTTATAATTAATACTGTGAATAATTATACCTAATTATTTTGATCCACGTTATTTAAATTTAAATTCATTATTTTGTTTTTAAAGATAAGGAGTTTATATAATAATAATTAGAGTATGATCTTCAATTCAATAGATTCTATATATTAGAAGCTATTCAATATCAAAATTATTAATATTTTACACAATTTTCATTAGATAATAAAGCTTTAACTTTGACCAATTTTTAATTTTAAAATTGTAATCGCTTCGAATTAAAAATTATTTTTCAATTACATTATTCAATTTTGATCACTCTGAATTAGTATAATTTTAAAAATTGAAGTTGGTCATTTTTTTCAGAGATTCTGATACAAAAATCTTTTAATATATGTATTTTTTCTTAAATTTCAAGCAAATTCAATTAGAACTTAGTCAATATCGTAAAAAAATTAAAAAATCTTAGTATTTGATATGTCCAGACGAATAGGAGAGAAATACTACCTTGATTTGGAAGAACACCGTTAACTGCATTTTGGATAAGGCCCTTGAGCCGCCTACCGTTAACTGCTTCAGGTGACTTTATCCGATTTGCAGTCAACGGTGTTTTTGCAAATCACAGCAAAATAGGCATGTCGTTGCCGGATCTAAATAACGAGCGGGATGTTCTACTTAGATCTTGTATTGCTAAACCTCTATTGCTTTTGCAAACCAACATGGTCCACTCCCCCTTGTAACTTATGATCAATCCCCGTGCCTAAGTTAGGTAGCATGAGGCTAGTCCCCTCCTATTCCAATGTCCATCAGAAGCGGTGGAGCCTTGCCAAGGGGACACAGGGGCCAATGCCTTCCATAGAAATCGACCAGGCATGGCCAAAGTCTTGATTTGCCTACTCACAAATAAAATGCTTAAACCAAAGATAATAATATCTTTGCTTAAACTCATCCGATCGTAGGATATAGAAACCTTTCAATTCTTTCTTGCTTTGTTTAATCTTTGAAATCTATCTGGAATCTATGTGGAATAATAGAAGCCTTTCCGAATTCTTTCATATTTGTCCGGAACCTTTACGAAATATTTGAAATTTTTGTAAATTCTTCATAAAATCTTTGAGATATTATTGCAATCTTTGTAAATTCTTCGTAAAATTTTCGCGAAATAACTTTTTTAAATCTATTCAAAATAGTTAGAATTTTTGAGAATTTTGAAAACTTCGTAAAATAATGTAAATATCTGTGGAATCTTCTAAACATATCCTAAATCTTTCCAAAATGTTTGAAATCTTTGTAAAATCATTAGGACGTCATTGGAATGATTTGTTCAATCTTTGAAATCTATTTTAAATCTTCGTGAAATATTTGGAAGCTTTGTGAAATCTTTGCAGTCATTGGGAAATCATTGAAAATTTTGTGAAATCTTTCTAAAATCTTAGTGAATTCTCTCAAAATCTTTGCAAAATCATTAGGCAATTATTGAAATCTTTGGTTCAATCTTTGAAATCTGTCTGAAATCTTCCTGAAATATTTGAACTCTTTGGGAAATAATTTAATTCTTTGTGAAATACTGGTAAATTCTCTAAAAATCATTGTGAAATATTTGAAAGGTATCTGAAATCTTTCAAATCTATCTGAAATCTCGGAGAAATCTTTGAAATCTTTGAATACTTTGGAAATCATTGACATTTTTGCGAATTGTTTAAAAGTCTTCGCAAATTATTTTAAATACTTTTGAAATATTCGGTGACATTTGTTAAATTGATAAAACCTTCATGAAATCTTTTTAAAATGATTGAAGTCTTTATGCAGTCTCTTCGACCCGAAATCTTTGAAATCTTGATTGTCGAATAATAGAAGACTTTATAAAATCTTTTAAATCTATGCGAAGTCTTTGCGAAACCTGTGAAATTGTTCCGATTTCTATGGCATTTAAGCGTTCTTTTAATAATGTCATTTTAAGTTTTAATAATGTCAGTTTTTAATAATGCTAATTTAAGTCAAAATCAATTGGACTTAAATAAGTGAGTGCACAGTTTTGAATGGACACACTTTGAGCTGCTAGATCATCAACCATTTTTAATAAAATCATAAGGTAATTATTACATCAAGAATGTAAAGCTTCATTAAGAAATTGGCATTAGCTACTTTTAGATGAAATAGTAACTCTTTGTACTATAAAAAATAATTAAGAGAGTCTCGTTGCCAGTTTCTAAAAAATAATCTCAGATATATGTAATAGAGCGGAATAATTTTCATGACAAATAAATAATAAAATTGATTAATTTTAAAGTTTATATTACCTATTCGTTTTTTGTTATAAACGTTTATTTTTGTTTGTTTTATTAAATGTTAATGGATTCTTAAGACTCTTAAAAAAGCAAGTTCTTCAAAAACGGCATTGTGCTCTATAAATATAAATCATCCTAAATTTGTAATATACCAAAGGCCTAAATCACATCGGTATTTTGCAAGTAAATAGTTGCTAGCGCATCTGGAGCACGGTGCACAGTGGTCCGGAATAGGAATTTACTGTTCATAATCGCCCACAGGTCGTATTTCTTGACCGATTTAAAAGTTTTTTTTTTTAGAAATGCTCAGCAATTAATTTGTAAGAGAATTGTGGTTTACTTTTTAAAATTTTTTTTTCACAGAGCAACAATATATAAACAAATATAGTGATAAAATTGACCATTTTAATTTGTGAATTTTTAACTCAAGAAAAAATACAGATAGAAACTCACTATCAGCCGGAATTATTGCACATGTATACATAGAACATAATTAATTTTAATAATATTTAACTTGATCATTATAAAAAATTTTTATAAACAAATTCTTATTATTTTTTTATCATAGAAAAAATCGTTTATTTCACGCTAGTTGCTAATATTTTTCATAAAAGTCATCAATTGTAACAAAAAAATTAGCATGAGTAACAACTATTGTTTTTATAAACATTTCTACAAACAAATTCTTTATAAACGAGTTTTTCGCATAGCTGAATTGATTTTTCTGAACAAAAGTGATTCACAATTGTCTTTAAAGCCATTTGTATACTTTAAGCTTTATCAAACATAAACAATATAAACTGTTTATAACAATTTAGTTGAACAAGTCTCCTAATCGGCCGTTTCCTCATTTGTTTTTCATGAAGTTACGTACAAAACAAATGAAAGATAAGTGACTTCTGAATACGCAAGTACAGCGTTATTGCACCTTATTTTCACTTGTTCCTCATTTATTTTTCAGGAAGTTGCATAAAACAAATGAAAGATAGGTGACTTCTAAAAACGCAAGTACAGCGTTATTGCTATGGATAGTTTTCTCCAGAAATTGTTATTAATAATTACGCAAATTATTATTTAATGTCCCATATCGAATTTTGGAATCACCGTTAGTTTATTGTCGGATAATTTCAGTAGCACATCGTCCTTTTTGGATGTAAAAAAAATAAATCATAGTTTTGTTAAAAAAATTCTTTATAACAATCATATAAAGTATTTTTTATTTAATTTCGTTGGTTAGTCACCACAATAAATGTCACTCTAATAATTATTGAAGAAAAAAAAAACATTTTTTTCTACGAGGAAACGGCCGATTAGGAGACTTGTTTAACTAAATTGTTATAAACAATCTATATTGTTTATGTTTGATAAAGCTTAAAGTATATAAATGGCTTTAAAGGCAATTGTGAATCACTTTTGTTTAGAAAAATCAATTCAGCTATTAGAGAAACTCGTTTATAAAGAATTTGTTTATAGAAATTGTTTATAATAATTAGGTTTAATATTATTAAAATTAATTATGTTCTATGAATGCATGTACATTAATTCCGGCTGATAATGAGTTTCTATCTGTATTTTTTCTTGGGATAAAAATTCACAAAGCTAAAATGGTCAATTTTGTCACTATATTTGTTTATATATTCTCTGTGAAACAATTTTTAAAAAGGCAAACCACAATTCTCTTAAAAATTAAATGCTGAGAATTTATAAAAAAAACTTTCAAATCGGTTAAGAAATACGAGCTGTGGGCGATAATGAACAGTAAATTCCTATTTCAGACCACTGTGCGGTGGGACGACTCCTTGTAAGATTTGATAAGTTAACGCCTGTGGCGTAAAAAACATTTGGGACTAATCTGTAATGCAGCTAGCCCATTCATCTTTCGGGAAACTATCCTTCGAAACAGTCAGGCCTGTGGTTGTAAAAAGTAGAAATATAGGCGGGAAGTCTCTAGGAGTCTAGGACACTCGGTAGATTACTGGGGATGGGTATTCCATGATGGGGGGGGGGGGGGGGGGGGGGGGGGGGGGGGGGGGGGGGGGTGGACTTCAATATTTATTTCTGTTTTTATTGAATTTTCTTAACACGTTTATTATGATTTAAAGAAGTTGTTCTTTTCAAAGGAAGAACTTTCCGATAAATTCAATGTAAATGAATGGAAATTTTTTAATCAACATACAATTGTTTAAAATTTAACAGTTATTATTCTCATAATTAAAATTTGAATTCATCCAACAATGTACTTATAATATTTTTTAAATATTAATGAAACGTAAAGAATGCATTTTTAAGGTATTTCGCGATGAAGGTAGAATGGAATTCTTTAATTAAATTTGTAAAAAGAACTGACCCTATTTGTTTGAAAAATAGCCAAATTCTGAATTTCCTATGAAAGTTCTTTAAATAATTAACCATTCTTGTAGATTTAACAAATACCTTAGGAAAGAGTCATAGCAAAGACAATCATAGTTAACTTCCTAAACAAATTGTGTTTATTAATTGAAAAATACCTCACCTCTCAATGTTTATGAAAATTGTTTAAATGATTAATAATTATTATAAATTTACAAAGTATCGTAAGAAATGATAATCAAAAGACAATCTTAGTTCAGATCATTGAATAAATAGGTGAAAAAGCTATTACGGATCTTAAGACTAGACTTGGACAAACAGGTACCAAGTTGTCACCTTTCCAGAAACCTGAAAACACAGGCCGAGGAAGGCAGGGAGTAAAATCGCATTCTCCCTCCCCCTCAACCATGGCGCTCTGTGCAACCGCACGACTTGCACGCCTCAAAATCTGGCCCTTATTTTTAATGAACTAGTTGAAATTAAAAAGTTTAAAATTGCATTGCGTAAAATAAAAATTCGAAGTTTTTGAATGGTTACAGTCTTAGAGCTCTGAGTTTTCATATTGAATACTGAATTAAAACATTTACAAACATTGAAACATTCAATTTAGTTTTCGTTTGCAAATTCTCGAAGTTTAATTTCTTCATATTGAAAATTGTTTATTTTGAAAAAATTTCCACTTAACATTTTCCAATTTTGAAATGTTTGAACCAGTTTCTGATTTGACCTTGAGGTCGCCTTGAAAACTTCAATAATTCTTGATTAACTTTCGTGCTAAATATCTTTTAAATTAACTCCAATTTTTCCAAATATTTAGCAGAGCGATTTTCATTTGATCGCGTTTTACCTGCTCGACGTACCCTCGCGCTGTGTCGAGCATTGCCTGAGGGGGGCCCTTTTGTCCTCATGACGAATAAAACACGGGACATAACATTTTTATAATATTGTAATCAGCAAATAAAAAATATTATATTCGAAATGCACGTTTATTTGCGATTCCAACGATATGTTACTTGCAATGAAAATATTAAAATTAGAATAAGTTGTATAAAAACATGACGTAATTATTTGAACAATTAATTATTGACACATTTATTTTATTGTTTAATATTTTTTTCTCTTTAAACAATATTTATTTGCTAAAGCAGTTTTTTTCGGTAACTAAAATAATTGCAATAAAGTAGCACACATAGCATTATGTTTCTGACCTTATAGTGTATAGAAAGAAAACATTTACCACTTTTTAATTGTTTAAACAAATATAATTTGATTAAATAATTCCTTTTCCAAAAATACTTTCGAAATCGCAATTAATTATATGTCTTCTATTTAATAGTTATCGAAAAATAACTGCCTCAGCAAATGAAAATTGTGTGAACAAATAGAACTTTGTTAAACATTAAAAGAAATATATGAAAATTATGTAATTATTATTATATATGTATATATACGTATATATGTATGTATGTATGTATGTATGTATGTATGTATATATGATATTAAATATACGTATTTAATTTTTCAATCAAAATCAAAAGAAAACCTTCTGTACGTAAAAATTAAGTGAAAAATGCACTTAACCCTTTTTCAATAAAACCAATGTCAGAAGCCAAAAAACATTGATTCGAAAATGAGTTTTCAAAAAGTTTGTTTCAAACGATGCATACTTGCTGAGAACATTTTTCTCTTAATTTTTTTTAACAGAAACTTATACTTTAAAATTGTACATTGAATTTGAAAATTATGCTTGAATTATTAATATTATTATATAAACTTCTAATCTGTTAAAAAATATAATAATAATAATAATTTGAAATTTAAATAATATGTATTAAAATATTTAGGTATAATTATTCATATTATTATTATCAAAGTATTATTGTTCTAAAAACTGAAGATAATAAATTAAAAATTTTTATTTATTATAATAACATTTTATAGTTGAAAAAATCATCAAAACCAATGCTTAGTTAAATAATTAATTTTAAACTGTAATGTGAAATTCAACAATTTTTAAGGAATACTTAAAATTGTATACATTGAAACATTCATCAGGTAAAAATTAAAGAATTTTACGAGTTAATAGTTGAAGGGGTTTGTTGAAACTTAATTTTTGTTGCTGAAGATTTATCGTTTTAGTGGAAATTCATCTACTTGGTTGAAAACCCGTTTTTTTAAAATCTTCAATTAATTTTTTGAACTAAGAATAAATCTTTTTGGTTAAAACCTTACGATTTTATTAGCATATTTAGCTCTTTGGATACAAAATAAATTATATTGTTGGAAATTAATGTTTTTATTTTAAAATTCAGCTATTTCATGTTTGGTTGAAAATTTATCTTTTGACTTTTGTTGAAAATTCATTTTTGTTGTTGAAAATATTAATTTTTTTAAACTGGAAATTCAACTATTCCATTTATTCCATTCTTGTTTGTTTGTCAATTGAACTATTTGTTCGTTTAATATTTGCCTTTTCTTAAAGAAAATGAATGTTTTTTTATGTAAAATTACAAAACTTAAACATTTACTTTTTTTTAAACAGTGTTTTAAACGTAATAAGGTGTTAATTCTATTTTCGTAATTTTGGGCTCACAACTACGCAGCCATTCATACTGAGTATTTTTACAACAGAAGTAGACCATAAAAGGGGGAAAATTTCCAAAATTTATTAGGTTCAACCAGGTATACGGACTATAGGCAAAGATATATACGGTTCTTACTTAATTCCAGAAGAATGCTTTCTAGGTTTTCCCCGCAAGTAATTGAGGGGTTCAAACTTAAAAGGCCTAGCATAAATATGGGTCATATATCTTTTAAACTTAAGACTATGTTGTAGAACCGATTGCAGTTTAATATTTAGGAATTTGCAATCGTGTATGTTACATTAAAATATTTAGTACTTATATTACTATTTTCTTCTATTTTATTTGAATAACTTTACACTTTAAGGTAGTATTTTGTGTGTATATATTAGTTATATTTTCTAAAATATGCGATTCCAATTTCAAGGCGAAAGAGCCATCAATCATTTAAATCATAAAATTAAAAATAATGTTGTAAAAAGCTCCGAATAAAAAGTTTGTAACATTTTGAAATGTTCAAGCATTTTTATCAAATTAATCTTTTGCCTGACAAACAAAGCCACTGATATCAGGCATAGTAAGTGTATAGTTGCATGGTGTGGTTCTCATAATATGAGATACCTGTGGTTTTTATAACACTGTGGCTGTGCGGGGGAAATTGGTTATAAAAATGTTTGTGACTACTGCAAAAACTAAATATATCTAAATAGCAGTACATTTATACTTCGGAAATATAGAATGAAGTTTTTCAATAAAAATAATACTTTATTTTGCATTTTGTTCGCTATTTCCTGGGGTATCTCATATTATAAGAATAGTTTGACGAGTTTGGAAAGAGCACTTTTTTACACTTTTTGTATTTTCAGCACAAAAGAAATTTTTAATAAAATTTTTTATTTGAGCTTCTTATGACAAAATAAATTTCCTTTAAAATGACCTATATTATTTTCCACTACATGAGCAATCTCCCAACTCATCTCTGGTAATATGTGTTGTTTGTCAAGCACTGGCACTCAAACGCACATTTCTCGCAGGAGGAAAGGAAATAGCAAATCACAGTGCGCATGTCCCCTTCCTTATGATCCCTGTGAAGTTAGCACCCCAATTTTCACTAATTTGGAAATATCGAAATTTTTCTTTTTGTAATCGCTGGTTGGTCGTTTGTTGGTGTTTGTTGGTCAACTTTCGACGTTTGTCGGTTAAAATTGCAAAAGTTATTAATATTTAAAGTTTTGGCGCTCTCTTTTTTTTATATTTTCCAAAAAATTTTCCCGAAATTTTTTCTTGGTCGTTTGCTCGTGTTTGTTGGTCAATTTTTAATGTTTTTGTTCAAAATTGAAAAAGATATTGGATTTTGAAAAATTGCTTGCACCCGGTGTATAATTGTCACCGCCCAAATGTTTCCGTGCAGTGGCCTCCTCGACAGGTCAGCGTACTTGCCATTGGCGCGAAATTTTAAACAACAAAGAATTGCAGGAATATGGCAAAGAGTTTTTGGTTTCGCATTATCAGGTTCGCTATATAAAATTCAGTATGAATATTATAAAATATATAAAAGTATATTTACTTTTATATAACATATATAAAAGTGCCAATTCTGCACGAAATTTACACCTTAAAACACTTTTATTTTTATTTTGCCATGAATTATTATTATTATTTTTCTAGTATAAAAATATAATAATTTCTAAGTAATTTTTAATTATTAACAGAAAATTTATTTGTTTAAAAAATGTTTTTTTATGTTGGTTTATTTTTAACAGAGTCAAAATCAAGGTTGCCTTTTTATATATCATAAATATTATAACATAAATCGAGAACTGTGCTTTAATCTTTTGAGGAATTTCAGTCATAAATTGTAACAGGATTTTTTTCGATTTGTTTTTAAAGAAGGTTCTCAAAGCACCTACAGCTCTGACGATTACATTCTCATTATGAAACTCGCGCTTCGTGCCCGATAATTTTTGTCCAATTAAACAACTTCGTCAAGATAAGAAATATATATATTTAATATTAATACATATATTTTGTTTACATATATGATTGAATATATGTTTACATATTTCTTGTTTACAGACATGTTCCTGTAAACATATCGATACGCGACCGGATCGAAAAGTATCGATACGTTTTTCTCTTAAAGATATTTATCGATATGTTCCTCTTTTGCTGCGTCATCACCGTTGTGTCTCTTTCTGCAAGTGGCAACAAAAGCAAGCGATAAGGACAGAGCCTGAAAGGCCAAGGGGCGGGACTTGGGGCATGCGCAACTAATGCGCAGTTGACTCATTTTCAACTTTCAGTCATTCAGACATTTAGTATTCACTGTCGTTGTCGTTTCGTTTCAGTTCATTCCAGCCCCATGCAACGACCGTGTATGTGTATGCAGTAGTGACAGAGATGAGGTGGGGATTGCTTATGCCGTTTATTTGATTTCGACTGACTTACCGCAGCGCGCCCTGTTTGCCTTAGCCTTCCGGGAACTAAAATTAAAGGTCCGAAAGCGCGCCCTGTTTGCCTTATTGTTATTTTTCGGGCACTAAAATGAAAAGTGGCTTACCTGCTACTCACTTGGTAAAACAGGGTACAATTTGATAAAGTTGGTAGAGAAGATCGGAGTTGGTAACAATAATACATAATAAAATAATAAATTAAGAAAAATGTATCAAATCTACTCCTTTAAAATTAATTACGTAACTAAGCTTTGGCTCTATTGATTTTATCAACTAGAAAATGTTATCATAATAAAGATAATTTTTTATTCATTGTCTCCAGTTCTTAGAATAATATAATTATTAATTAATTTATAATTAATACTTTGAATGATTATATCTAATTATGTTGATGCATGTTATTTAAATTTAAATTCATTATTGTGTTTTTAAAGAAAAGGAGTTTATATAATAATAATTAGAGTATGATCTTCAATTCAATAGATTCTATATATTAGAAGCTATTCAATATCAATATTATTAATATTTTACATAATTTTCATTAGATAATAAATCTTTAACTTTGACCAATTTTTAATTTTAAAATTGTAATCGCTTCGAATTAAAAATTATTTTTCAATTACATTATTCAATTTTGATCACTCTGAATTAGTCTAATTTTAAAAATTGAAATTTGTCATTTTTTTCAGAGATTCTGATACAAAAATCTTTTAATATATGTATTTTTCTTAAATTTCAAGCAAATTCAATTAGAACTTAGTCAATATCGTAAAAAAATTTTAAATCTTAGTATTTGATATGTCCATACGAATAGGAGAGAAATACTGCCTTGATTTGGAAGAACACCGTTAACTGCATTTTGGATGAGGCCCTTGAGCCGCCTACTGTTAATTGCTTCAGGTGACTATCCGATATGCAGTTAACGGTGTTCTTCCAAATCACGAGAGAATAGGCATGTCGTTCCCGGATCTAAATAACGAGCGGGCTGTTCTACCTAGATCTTGGATTGCTAAACCTGTATTGCTTTTGCCAACCAACATGGTCCACTCCCCCTTGTAACTTATGATCAATCCCCGTGCCTAAGTTAGGTAGCATGAGGCTAGTCCCCTCCTATTCCAATGTCCATCAGAAGCGGTGGAGCCTTGCCAAGGGGACACAGGAGCCAAAGCCTCCCATAGAAATCGATCAGGGTGGACCAAACTCTTGATTTGCCTACTCGTAAATAAAATGCTTAAACCAAAGATAATACTATCTTTGCTCAAACTCATCCGATCGTAGGATATAGAAACCTTTCAATTCTTTCTTGCTTTGTTTAATCTTTGAAATCTATCTGGAATCTATGTGGAATAATAGAAGCCTTTCCGAATTCTTTTATATTTATCCGAAACCTTTGCGAAATATTTGAAAGTTTTGTAAATTTTTCATAAAATCTTTGAGATATTATTGCAACCTTTGTAAATTCTTCGTGAAATTTTCTTGAAATAACTTTTTTAAATCTATTCAAAATGTTTAAAATTTTTAGAATTTTGAAAACTTTGTGAAATAATAGAAGTCTTTGTAAAATAATGGAAATATCTGTGAAATCTTCTGAACATACGAGGGTAGTTCAATAAGTCCTTAGAATGAAGTATAAAAACAATTTTTTTTGGGTAAATTTTTTTTTTATTTTTCAACATAATCTCCTTGGAGCTC
>NC_046662.1:133711665-133719749 GCF_010883055.1 Belonocnema kinseyi
TAAATATATTTTGCTTAAATTTAAGACGTTTTGCGAAAATTTATGTATTGGCTGAGATAAACGCAAAAAACCCCGGCATCCCAATGACAAAAATAACTTAGTTCAGACACGACCCCCTTTCCAACGTGTCATGGGGGGGGGCGGGAAGGCACCCCTGTGACTGGTCACAGAAATAATGTAAGGTCACACCCCTGCCCCTTTTCTCACGCGTCGTGGGGGCGGGAAGGCACCCCTGTGACTGGTCACAGAAATAATGTAAGGTCTCACCCCTGCCCTTTTTCCCACGCGTCATGGGGGGCGGGAAGGCACCCCTGTGACTAGAACCAGAAAAAACTTAGGAAACGGGTTCAATTACGCGTATGAGACGGGTTGCTGACACTGAAGGACGGTTAACACTCGAAAACGAAAAGAGCATGATTTTTATGGTTTTTTTTTTATAAAAATCGAGATATCACTAATTTTCTCGAAAACTACCACTCGTACAAAAAATGTATCCTACAAAAAAATGTGTATTTCTGTAAGATCTACAACTTTTATTGGAAGCATTTTGCGAGATTTTGCATATTGGCTGTGATAAACGCAAAAAACTACATTTTTAAATGGTTTTTCCGCGATTTCGCCATGAAAATCGCCTAGTCGCCAATTTGTACTATCATTTTCGTAATCAGCGCGTCAAAATACATAAGTATACGCAGTGTGAAGGAAATCGTCACGTTCACGGAACTTTATCCGTTCAATCTTTGAAATCTATTTGAAATCTTCGCGAAATATTTGTAAGCTTTGTGAAATCTTTAAAGTCATTGGGAAATCATTGAAAATTTTGTGAAATCTTTCTAAAATCTTAGTGAATTCTCTCAAAATCTTTGCAAAATCATTAGGCAATTATTAAAATCTTTGGCTCAATCTTTGAAATCTATCTGAAATCTTTCTGAAATATTTGAACTCTTTGGGAAATCATTTAATTCTTTGTGAAATACTGGTAAATTCTCTAAAAAGCATTGTGAAATATTTGAAAGGTATCTGAAATCTTTCAAATCTATCTGAAATCTCGGAGAAATCTTTGAAATCTTTGAATACTTTGGAAATCATTGACATTTTTGCGAATTGTTTAAAAGTCTTCGCAAATTATTTTAAATACTTTTGAAATATTCGGTGACATTTGTTAAATTGATAAAACCTTCATGAAATCTTTTTAAAATGATTGAAGTCTTTATGCAGTCTCTTCGACCCGAAATCTTTGAAATCTTGATTGTCGAATAATAGAAGACTTTATAAAATCTTTTAAATCTATGCGAAGTCTTTGCGAAATCTGTGAAATTGTTCCGATTTCTATGGCATTTAAGCGTTCTTTTAATAATGTCATTTTAAGTTTTAATAATGTCAGTTTTTAATAATGATAATTTAAGTCAAAATCAATTGGACTTAAATAAGTGAGTGCACATTTTTGAATGGACACACTTTGAGCTGCTAGATCATCAACCATTTTTAATAAAATCATAAGGTAGTTATTACATCAAGAATGTAAAGCTTCATTAAGAAATTGGCATTAGCTACTTTTAGATGAAATAGTAACTCTTTGTACTATAAAAAATAATTAAGAGAGTCTCGTTGCCAGTTTCTAATAAATAATCTCAGAGATTTGTAATAGAGCGGAATAATTTTCATGACAAATAAATAATAAAATTGAGTAATTTTAAAGTTTCTATTACCTATTCGTTTTTTGTTATAAACGTTTATTCTTGTTTGTTTGTTAAATGTTAATGGAATCTTAAGACTCTTAAAAAAGCTAGTTCTTCGAAAACGGCATTGTTATTATTCTCATTATTAAAATTTGAATTCATCCAACGATGTACTTATAATATTTTTTAAATATTAATGAAATGTAAAAAATGCATTTTTAAGGTATTTCGCGATGAAGGTAGAATGAAATTTTTCTATCTAAATTTGATCTTAAAACGTGGACAATTGACAAAAACTGGGGGAACCAATTTTACATAAATCTAATACCTTCTCTGACGAGAATGTAAAAATCGAGAATTATTCTAGATCAACCTTAACTCTTAAAGATCTACACCCCTTTACTCACATTACTCCCTTCCACGCTCAGTGAGTCACGGCTACACCACGAAAGGCAAATAATGGCTTAATTGCGAATGGTATAATACTAAAATATTTCGATCCTTGAAGAAAATTCTATCGGCCTCCAAAATGATTTGGTCCACCTACAACTAATAGGATCCTTTCCTTCTATAAGCAGAAACTATTAGAGAATATGAGAAAAAGAAAAAACTGCGTTTCTTATATTGCAGAGCCGTACTTAAATTACGTAACAGATTACCGGTTCTCTCCAAGGCCTCCCTCAAACCTGTAATGAACCGTACAACACCCCCCCCCCCCTCCTTAATTTGTTCTGAATTTGTTTATGAAATTTATTTGTATAATAAATCATTATTGTAAATTTGCAGGGTGTCGTAGGAAAATGTGATTGGAAATATATTCTTTGTTGATTCCGTAAACAAATTAGGCCTATTCTTCCAAAAATGCCCGAACTCTTAATTTGCTCATGAAAGTAGTTTAAATAATAAGTCTTGAAAATGCGATTATTATAATTAATCGGAAAGACGTTCTTAATTAAATTTGTAAAAAGAACTGACCCTATTCGTTTAAAAAATAGCCAAATTCTGAATTTGTTATGAAAGTTCTTTAAATAATCAACCATTCTTGTAGATTTAACAAATACCTTAGGAAAGATTCATAGCAAAGACAATCATAGTTAACTTCGTAAACAAATTGTGTTTATTAATTGAAAAATACCTCACCTCTCAATATGTTTATGAAAATTGTTTAAATGATTAATAATTATTATAAATTTACAAAGTATCGTAAGAAATGATCATCGAAAGTTCAGATCTTTGAATGGATAAGTGAAAAAGCTATTACGGATCTTCAGACTAGACTTGGACAAACAGGTTCCAAGTTGTTACCTTTCCAGAAACCTGAAAACACAGGTCGAGGAAGGTAGGGAGTAAAATCGCATGCTCCCTCCCCCTCAACCATGGCGCTCTGTGCAACCGCACGACTTGCACGCCTCAAGATCTGGCCCTTATTTTTAATGAACTAGTTGAAATTAAAAAGTTTAAAATTGCATTGTGTAAAATAAAAATAAATAAAAATTCGAAGTTTTTGAATTGTTACAGTCTTAGAGCTCTGAGTTTTCATATTGAATACTGAATTAAAACATTTACAAACATTGAAACATTCAATTTAGTTTTCGTTTGCAAATTCTCGAAGTTTAATTTCTTCATATTGAAAATTACTTATTTTAAAAAAATTTCAACTTAACATTTTCCAATTTTGAAATTTTTGAACCATTTTCTGATTTGACTTTGAGGTCACCTTGAAAACTTGAATAATTCTTGATTAACTTTCGTGCTAAATTATCTCTTCCAAATATGAATAGGAAATTTTTTATTTTTCTATTAAATATAATTATTTTCAAACAACCGTCTTGTCTCTTATATCTTGTTTCAAAATGTAAACATGAAAAAATGTCAACCAATTTTTTAATTTAAATAATGAAATCTAAGAGAAAATTAAAAAATATTTCAAAACATTTGAAAATTTTTCAAACAAAAAACACAACGGTAGATAGTGAGGCACTTGACTTAAGTTAGCAACATTTTTTTAAATGTTACAAAAATGTATATAATTTTAAAAGATATTTATGAGTAAAAGTTCTAAATATCTTTTAAATTAACTCCAATTTTTCCAAATATTTAGCAGAGCGATTTTCATCTGATCGCGGTTTAGCTGCTCGACGTACCCTCGCGCTGTGTCGAGCATTGTCTGAGGGGGGCCCTTTTGTCCTCATGACGAATAAAACACGGGACATAACATTTTTATAACATTGTAATCAGCAATTTAAAAATATTATATTCGAAATGTACATTTATTTGCGATTCCAACGATATGTTACTTGCAATGAAAAGATTAAAATTAGAATAAGTTGTCGCAGATATGCTTATTGTTATTTTTCAGCCATTCCCGTCGTCGTTTTCTAAGAAATAATCATGAATATACAATTTTAATATTTACTATGACTTTTAAAACAATTTTCAATTGTTTAAACAAATGCTAATTATTTAGAAAATAATTTATTTCCCAGAAATTTTAAAAATTATCTTATTTTCTTATTGAAATGCAATATTTTGTCGTTGTTTCAAGTAGTAAATTTGTCTAAAAACATTACGTAATTATTTAAACAATTAATT
This sequence comes from Belonocnema kinseyi, assembly GCF_010883055.1. Taxonomy (NCBI): domain Eukaryota; kingdom Metazoa; phylum Arthropoda; class Insecta; order Hymenoptera; family Cynipidae; genus Belonocnema; species Belonocnema kinseyi. The sequence continues at coordinate 133,715,937 of NC_046662.1, forward strand.
ATTGTATATTTTCAAAAGTTTTCAATTGAGCTAGAGATGTCTAATTTTATTCAAATTGGTATCATATGCTACTTTCTGTTGAATAATTATATAATTTTGACACATTTATTTTATTGTTTAATTTTTTTTTTCATTAAACAATATTTATTTGCTAAAGCAGTTTTTTCGGTAACTAAAATAATTGCAATAAAATAGAACACATAGCATTATGTTTCTGACTTTATACCGTATAGAAAAAAAATGTACCACTTTTTAATTGTTTAAACAAATATAATTTGCTTAAATAATTACTTTTCCAAAAATACTTTCGAAATCGTAATTAATTATATGTCTCCTATTTAATAGTTATCGAAAAATAACTGCTTGAGCAAATGAAAATTGTGTAAACAAATAGAACTTTGTTAAACATTAAAAGAAATGTATGGAAATTATGTAATTATTATTATATATGTATATATACGTATGTATGTATGTTTGTATGTATGTATGTATGTTTGCATGCATGTATGTATGTATATATGATACGAGTATTAAATATACGTACACGGAGAAAAATGGAAAAATGGCAGGGTCGACTATAGGACAGCTCTTGAATATGGCTAAAGCGACTATCGCTATAAAGTAAAAACAAGAGGTCCAAATCAACAATCTCAGACAGTCGACTTGATTTCCACAGATCGTCGTCTCGGTCATCTCAAGCTGGCTGACCCGATCATTGTAAAGCGTCGGTTTGGAAATCTCGGATGGTCGATTTGATTTTATCAGAAATTCGACTGGGTCGTATTTAATGATCGATTCGATTATCTTAGATATTTCACGTAGTATTTCAGATGGGCGATTCGATCATTTTTAAAGATCGACTTGATTATTTCAAAGTGTCAATATAGATATTAAGCAAGGGAAATTCGGTTATCGCAAAGGATCGATTCGAAAATCTGAGATGGTGAAAAGGACTATTGATGATAGTCAAATATATATTTTTGAATTATTTTAAAACAAACTTTTGATTCTCTATGTCTGAACTGGCATGAGGTTCTACTATGTAAATAGTGGGAAGTCCTTTATCAATTGATTTCGAGTAGGCATTCCGATAATTATTATTAATCAAAAAGTTACTAATGCGTATAAAAATCGTTAAAAATGTAATTAATAAAAAATAATTATTTATGAATCTAATGTTAACGCTTTTTCTACGAATTAGTAGTTTTTTTTACTGATGATTGGTATAGATTAAAATCTATTCATAAATTAATAAATGTCATCGCGCTATTCAATTAGTACAACTTCATACGAATTCAGATACAGAGTATAAAATATTCACCATGGTATTTAAAAACCTTACATAAATTATAAATTAATAAAGTATACAATATAACTGTAATAAGACAAATTATAAATTAATTATGAAAGGGTTAAAATTCGATAAATACTTGAGATATAAATGCAAAGTTTATTTTATTAAATAGAACTTATTATATAGAACTTATATGATATTACTGGTACGATATAATCAACTTTAATCTAAAAAGTAATAAATAAATATTCTCTGGAACAATATAAGTAATAAATTAGCATAAAAACCATTAAATCATTTTCTTATTTAAATAACAAAAGTTTTTAAGGTATAAAGTCAAATGTTTTGAAAAAGTGGATTTTTAAGAAAGAAAAAATCAATCTTCAACAAAAAAGATTATTTTCAAAAAAAATTAGTAATTTAACACAAGATTTTCAACCAAAAAGTGAAACTATCAACAAAGAAGAAGAATTTTCTACAAAATAGTCGATCTTTGGACCAAAAAGTTCAACTTTTAACAAAGGAGATGCACAGAAAGAAAAAAATGTCATCTTTGCACCGATTTCAGAGTAAATGTTACATGTTTCAACTCCGTTTAATCTTGTTTTGTTTCAATGCTATAAAATTCAACTGTATCTAATTGAAAAAAAAACCGCAACAAAAAGTACTTCTTTCATTTTTAGGTTTCCTTTTTATCCAAAAAGAGTAGTTTTTAACAAAATACATGAACTTTTTACCCAACAGTAAAATTTGTAACTTTCAAAGTATACAGAATACTGTTTCAACTGAAAATGGTACATATAGTTAAATTTTCAGACAAAAAATTTATTAAAAAATTATATAAAAAGAAAAAATTTTCAACCAAGAAGATGAATTTTCGACAAAGAGTATCAAATATTCTATTAAAGAATACAAATCTGTAACTTTTTGAATACACAGGATACAGTTAGAACCAAACATGGAATTGTTAAATTTTTTGATTAAATAAAGAATAATTTTAACAATAAAAATAGATTTTCAACAAAGCTTTTAAATATTTAACAAACAAACAAAAAATTATCTGGCCAAGAAGATTCATTTTCTACAAAACAGTAGAATTTTCACATTAAAGATTAATTAAAAATGAAACGCATACATTCTCAATAAAAAATTTGAACTTTCAAGTAAAAAACATCAATTTTTTCAAAAAATGGAAATGCCAGTTTGAAAGATTAATTTTCAACCAAACATGAAACGAATTTTAATCAAAATAGTTACATTTTCAAGCAAGGAGATGAAGCTTCAAGAAAAAAATAAAAATTGTTAACAAGATTCTCAATCAAAAAGAACCATCAACAAAGAAGGACCATTTCCTACCCAGAATACATTAATGTTTATCCAAATAGTTAACTTGTAAGTTTATAAGATCAATTTTGTACAAAACAAAGTTTTTTCATCAAATTACATACACCTTTACCCACATAGTTTAATTTATAAATTAAAAAATAAATTTTTTCCAATCAAATTGTCCAAATAGTTATATTTACATTATTTTTTTACCCCCAAAACGGGAAGTTTCAACAAAAAGTGAGTTTTCAATAAAATAATTAAATTTGAACTTAAAACGTTTAGTTTTTGACTTGAAAAATAAAATTTCAAGAAAATACATACATCCTTAACCAAATAGTTGAATTTGTAATGGAGAAGATTACTTTTCTACGGAAAAAGATCAATTTTCGACAAACTACATAAATTTTGAATTAAGCAGTTCCGGAATGGAGCAGGTAATAAAACAGGTATAAAAATAATTATTGAATAATGACTAGTTACCTATAAATATATTAATTGTGTTTTCACTGCAGTTCCAGCTCTCCATTCTCTGCATATAGGAGTACGAGTAAAAACCCTGCTCCTGCAATGTGTCCTTCAATGAATTTCAGGAGTGAATGTCAGAACTGAAAAATAAAGATTTATTTTTAAATTAATAAATAGAATTCAAGTTGATCCTAAATAGATTAATCCGAGAATTAACAGTGATTCCTGAAATAATTATAATCTACTTCAAACTAACATTAACCTCAAAAAGATTAGAATTAAATGTCTTAAATCTCACATAACATATGGAAAATATTAACATCACAATTACGTATTTAAAACAGGTACTTACAGAATAAGATATTGATAGATAGAATAGAATGAGATATTGGCTCTCTAAATTTTGACCATACAACGTTGACCATCCATTTTTCTCCGTGTATTTAATTTTTCAATCAAAATAAAAAAGAAAACTTTCTGTACATTAAAATTAAGTGAAAAATGCACTTAACCCTTTTTTAATAAAACCAATGTCAGAAGCCAAAAAACATTGTTTCGAAAATGATTTTTCCAAAAGTTTGTTTCCAGCGATGCATACTTGCTGAGAGCATTTTTCTCTTCATTTTCTTTAAACAGAAACTTATACTTTAATATTGTATATTAAATTTGAAAATTATCCTTGAATTATTATTATATAAACTCATAATCTGTTAAGAAAACATAAT
>NC_046662.1:133719849-133743928 GCF_010883055.1 Belonocnema kinseyi
CCTTAAGCTGTAGGTCCCCCCATCGTGTACTTGACTGCAACCCAGTCCGTCAATGATGGAGTAAAAACCAGGCTTTGTCCAATATGTCTGGGCAGACTGCTCACATCATATCACTTGATTGCATTATAAAAATGCGTCCGTGACTGATGATATATACCGGGAGAGCCCCGTGCAAAATGATCAATAATAATAATAATAAAGAGCCTCGGTGGCTCAGTTAGTTAGACACTTGGACTTCACTTCAGAGGTCCATTGTTCGATCCCTGAGCCGGTACCTCTGGAATTTTTTCAATGTACCTTTACCGAGGTTTTCGTGGTTCAGAACCCACCTTAAGCTATAGGTCCCCCCCCCCCCATCGTGTACTTGACTGCAAGCTGTTGCTGAGTATTACCTCTGTTTCTGACGCATGGGATGTACCGATGAATCAATGATCGGACCAAATTGCGACCTCGAAGAATCCAATAAGATTGTCGTAACGTTCCAAGGGTAAGTTGGACACCCCCATGAAAACAGCGAAGGTGACAGTCGCAGATGATAAGAGTTGTCAGAATAGACTCAGGAGGTAGAATCAGTGGATGCTTCTCATCATAAGTGAGAAGAGAATGCTTTAAGCGACCTCCAACACGAAGAAGTTGACCATCAAAAAATGGAGTCAACTTTATTAGATTGCTAGTCTTAGAAATCTGCATTTTATTTTTTAGAGCGGTGATTTCATTAGAAAAATAGCGATTTTGTTCTTGCTGAATCCAGAATAAAAGAGCTGTTCGAAGATTTGATGCAACTAAAATCCGAGAAACGATAATAGAACGAAACTTTAAAGCGTCTCGAAAACGAAGACACCAAGCAGTGACTAGTAGTAATTTGTCTAAAGATGAATAACGACTCAGAAGATCACACGGTTCATTAACACGAACTGCTACGTTGACAGTAACTCTACGTTCTTCTTTGGCCATTGTATTTTCTGGAGGGCCAAGCAGAGATGAAGGCCACTCTTCTTGTCTTTTAAGCCACGGAGTACCATTCCACCAGAGTGAAAACTGCGGAAGTTCGCAAGCTGACAACCCGCGAGTAGCACAGTCAGCTGGATTATCTGCACCCGGAACATGATGCCAAATTGCTGAAGGAACGATCGTTTGAATTTCCGAAACCCGATTCTCGACGTATGTCATCCATCTTGTAGGAACAGCTGAAATCCAATGAAGTGTGTTCATAGAATCAGACCACAAATGTAGAGCAGCATCAAAACGCAGTTGAGTTTGAAGGTGAGCGACGAGACGAGCTAACAAAACTGAGGCACATAGCTCAAGACGAGGAAGCGGAAAAGTTTGAACAGGAGCGACCTTTCTCTTAAAAGAAATGAGTCCAATAAAACAATTTCCGTTAGGCGAAATTGTCTTTAAATATACGAGAGCACCGTACGCCTTTTCAGAAGGGTCAGCAAAGCCATGAAGTTTGAACGAGCACATTCGCGAACGAAATCCTATCCAGCGAGGTATCCTGACTGCGGAAAGACGAGGAAGATCTTCATAATATTTTATCCAGCGATGACGAGCTCCTTCAGGTAAAGGATCATCCCAGGATAAATTAAGCTTCCAAAGTTTCTGGATAAAGATCTTTGCGACGATGATAACCGGTGCCAACCATCCTAGAGGATCAAATAATTGGGCTGACTGGCTGACGACGAGGCGCTTTGTGATGACATCTTTAATAGGCCTAAGATCCACCTGGAAAATAAAACAATCGGTACTGGGTTTCGAAGTTAACCCAAGCATCGAAACCGATGTTTCTGACTGCCATGATATATCTGGAGATAATGCGTGCAGATGCTCCAGAATGCACTGCATTAGCTCATGCCTGTTTGAATTCCACTTTTTGAGCGACAAGCGGCCGCCATGAAAAGACCACGTAGTTGGTTGTGTAATTCAATAGCATCTTCCAAATTATCCGCTCCTGATGAGACATCATCAGCATAGATGCCATTTTTTATCACTTCAGCAGCCAAGGGAAATCGATCCCCTTCATCAAGATCAAGCTGCTGAACGGTGCAAAGAGCTAGAAATGGGGCACAAGTCAGACCATATGTGAGAGTATTGAGTCGAAATAATTGGACGGGCTCATTTTGACTTTCTCGCCACAGAATAAGTTGAAGATCCTGATCATCTTGGTGGACAATAATCTGTCGATACATTTTTTCGACATCTGCAGAAAAGACAATGAAGTGAAGACGCCACTGCAGCAAGACATCTGAAATATTTAATTGTAATTTTGGCCCTGCGTAAAGACACTTGTTCAATGAAATGCCTCGACTTGATTGTCGAGAACCATTAAAAACTGCTCGTAGTTTCGTGGTTGAACTAGATTCACGCCAAACTCCATGATGCGGAAGATAAAATGACCGCGAGATACTCCTTGGATCTGCAGGGATGTTGACGGACTTCATATGCTTAAGTTGATGATATTCTTCCATGAATTTGACATACGCTTCTTGGAGATGAACATCTCGTTTGAACCGCTGCTCCATATGAAGTAACATGCGAAGAGCTGCAGAATAGGAATCTCCTAACGATGTGACGTCACTCTTGATGGGCAGATGCACGACGTGTCTCCCATCTTTAGTCCTAGAGTGAGTCTTTTGGAAAAGTTTTTCACACTCTTTTTCCTCAGCTGTCCGGAAAGGTGTAGGAGGCACGACTTCCTAATCCTCCAAAATTTTTGAAGGTCAAAAAAAATTTCTTCACTCTTCGAACAATGAAACATATTCACTGTAGATGAATCCAACGGTGAGCTATTGCCTGCAGGTCCACAGAGAATCCACCCGAATACGACATTTTGAGCTACAGGAGTGCTCGGGGGACCCTTTCGAAGACCTTGTTTAATTAAAATTTCATAGACATCCACACCTAAAATTAAATCAATTGGAGCACTTCCACTGAACTTCGGATCCGCTAATTGTAGACCAGTGAGATGAGGTCATTCCTCAAGATTAATTTGATGCTCTGGGCGTTTAGAAATCAACTTTGGAAGAACAAGAGCCCGGATTTGAAGTTTAAACCCCGAATCAAAACTTGGTGAGACAACGACGTTGACTGATCCACGAGACGTTCCCGACTTGCTTTCCCCCACTCCTAAGAGAACAACAGGTCCTCTGGTACGAGGGAGTTGGAGACTTTGAGCAAGGGACTCCGAGATTATGGACACCTCTGAGCCTTGATCGATAAGTGCTCGAACACAGTTTGTATGACCAGATGATGTAGTCACATTAACCATTGCTGTTGTCAGGAGAACCAACGGTGACTTCTTCTGAGAAATCTGAATTACCGAAACCGCATGAGTAGATTGTGCTTGATAAGGCGTGAAAGATGTATTTGATATCATCGAAGAAGATTGTCCTGAGCTTGAAGATGGGTCATGAAGTACTGTATGATGCTTCGCCTGACAAATCTGACACAAGTTCTTTGAAGCACAATTCTGAAATAAATGAGACCCTAAACAATTTATACACAATTTTCTTTGAAAAATTAACTCTTTTTTTGTGCTACAGACTGACTTTGAAACTGCGGACACGACATTAAATAATGCGGTTTGCGGCAGAAAAAGCACTTCCTTTCCTGTGGCTTCTTTGTAAGCTGCTCTTTAGCTGCTTGTTCCTTCATTAGCTGCTCTAAAATTGCGTTGACGTTGGCTGTTGTAGAACTTAAGGATTTCGTGAACTTTCCAAACCTTTTCTTCTGAAACTGAGATATGGAAGATTGTTGAGACGAAGACTGATTAGTTTGATTTGCAGTAGAATCTAAAACTTCCAAGGTCCGAATCCTGGTTTGCAAGAAGGTTTTGAATTGGTCGAACGTTGGAGGATTCGTGGAATTTCCAAGAGAAGTTTCCCAATCACGACGAGACAGACGATCTAATTTCTCTACAGTAATATATACCAGCCATGATGACCACTTGTCCACCGGTTCTTCCAAGGCAGATAAAGCTTCGACGTTATCAATCGTTGCATTATATACCTCCTTCAGAGCACTCGAAGACTCAGCTTTCATTGGCGGGATTGAAGAAAGCTAAGCCAAATGAGAGTTGATAAGAACTCTTTTATTCTCAAAGCGCTCCGAAAGTAGGTCCCAGAAGCGCTGATAATTGCCTTGAGTGATCGGAATTCGATGAAGAAATTGAGCCGCTTCACCTATAAGACTGGATTTTAAGTGATGAAGCTTCTCCACTGACGAGACTTCAGGATTTGAATGAACCAAAGATGTGAACAAATCTTTGAAATTTTCCCACTCCGTGTAACTTTCAGAAAATGTAGGCAATTCAATCTTCGGCATCGATCAATATGATAATCCAGCAATCTGTGGAGCTGAATCATTCATGGACGTAAAATCAAGGTCATTTGAGAGTTTTTCCAGTTCGTCCATAAAGGCTCCCTTCGCGACTAAATATGCTTCTTCAGTAGTTGCATAAAAATTGCTTGTAAAATAAATGTTCGTGGCATTCTGATCGCGAACCTTTACTAACTCCCAATGTTGAGCCTGAAAACGCGTCCAATTTTTCTTCAAAGACTCATGTCTTGAGACCAAAGTACCTTTAGTGATCTGTTTTAATTTTTGAGTATTTTCAAAAGTAGTTTGGATCCGAGAGCAAAGCTCGGTTTGCTCTAAAAAGTAACTAGAAATAGATATCATGAACGGAAAACAGTCGGCACACGATAAAATAGAGTCCGCGAATACAATCTTTAAAAAATAAATTGATTTGAAACTGATTGTATCATAAAAAAGGAATTCGCCAATAAAGGAATTATTATTCTCACTGAAATTATCAAGCTAAAAAATTCCAAGTTCGCTGATTCAATGTTTGAAAGTCATTTCCAATCTTTAATTCTTGGAATTTCTTGCGCGACGGAGAAATGACTATGAAATTAAATAAAGTATAAAAGTCTGCGAGATATTCGTAAAATCAATTTAAATTACACTTCCGAAATAATCTTCACTTTCTCAATTCGAATCGATGACAATTAAAGGTTGAATGTTGTTGACTTACCAGACGCTGAATTATAAAGAATAATCCGGGTGGTATTGATAACCCAATGCTCACCGATCTTTCGAACCTGTGTAAAGGTTACGAAATCCATTAACGTTTGCCTGTAAAGTTTCTCGAAAAATTGAGAAAATCCTTTCGGTATCGAAAAAATGCATCCTATTTAATATTTCTTTAAACACAGACACTCATTTATGCTTTATCATACATTAAAAAAACGTTATAAAAGTATCTCACTATTAACTGTCACAAAACGTTCACATTAAAAATAATCTTTAAGTCACAATGCACTGACGCTGCACACTACACATTCAGTCAAAAAGTCACAAGATACTACATTTAGTTTGACTCTAACAAGCTCTACCAGAATTTGTGCGAATAGTCCTCGCAGAAGAACTGAATCAATGAATCAGGAAATCTGGCTCGACAGGACCAATGTTTTGAAAACTAAAAAAACGACTAAACATTGTCACGACTGATCAATTCTGGTAGGGAAACATGCGTGTTTAGGTCAAGTCAATTAGAACCACAGCACTTTAATTCATAAAAATAACGCCGTAAAAGCGCGGTCTTTATTATAAATAGATTAAAACTGTATAAAATCAACAGAACTTGTTGCTTGGCTAACGCGGACTGACGAGGCGAGGAAATAAAATGGGGAAACCGAGCAACAAGACTATTTGTAAGAGAAGGACAACACGAAAACGATAAGACCGGCTTAGACATAAATTCAGACATTACTCAATACGAAAAAATCAAAATATAAGGACAAGTCCAAGAATCATAAATGTAACGAAGAACGCAAATAAAAATAGAAAATGAGAACACAAATTAAAACATTCATAAAAACAGTGAACTAATGTCCAATTCACAACAATGAGATATCTGTGGTTTTTATAACACTGTGGCTGCGCGGGGGAAATTGGTTACAAAAATGTTTGCGACTACTGCAAAAACTAAATATATCTAAATAGCAGTCAATTTATACTTTGGAAACATAGAATGAAATTTTTCATTAAAAATAATACTTTATTTTGCATGTTGTTAGCTATTTCCTCGGGTATCTCATATTATGAGAATAGTTTGACGAGTTTGGAAAAAGCACTTTTTTACATTTTTTGTATTTTCAGCATCAAAAAAATGTCTAATAAAATTTTTTATTTGAGCTTCTTATGTCAAACTAAATTTCCTTTAAAATGACCTATATTACTTTTAAATTCAGTACATAGAATTCCGACAATCACGCCAAACAGAGTTGATATCTCATATTTGGATACTCTCCTCTATATATGCATTTTAGCTACAAACTGTATATTAATTAATACAATCTGTAACTGATCAACATATTTTAGAATAGTTACTTAATTTTAGCGTTTTAGAGAAAAATTTAAGGTATTATAATTGACAATATACTATTTTTTGTTTCTAAATAAATCTCAATATTCTTTATAAAATGGATAAAGTGGCTTTATGCTCTGCTTGATTTCATACAGAATTTTGAATTTTGATAGCATTCAACATCTTAAAGAGAAAAATGTTTAGCTGTGTCATAATTAAAATAAATAAAACTTATCAGACATTAAAAAATAGGTGACCATAAAACTTTTTACGGTAATGTAATAAAATTATAAGTCATAATTTATGATTTACAGCATACAAATAGCTATGTAACGATATAACATTTTAAATTTTAATTTAAAAAATAAATAATCAGTTTCCATAATATAACTAGTCACTAATAATTGTGAATCAATAGAATAGTTATATAATAAACACTTAATATTCGAGTGGTAAATAAATATGCAGTACATCATTTACATTTATGGCAACTCCTGTAATTGTAACTGTGGTGGTAATTCATTTTTAAAATTCTCCAACTTAAGCAATTACCGATGCGGAACGTCTGAAAATGCCGAAAACTGCGAAATAACTACGAGGAGTTGACCCACAAACTAAGAGGGCGCTTTTAGCAGTCGGATTTTGACGGAGTCTCTTATTCTATTACATGAGCAATAGTTTTCTTACGATCCGGAGGGGAAATGCCGGTCAAACTAAGCCAACAGATGGCACCTCAAAAAGTAGGTCTGTCTTTTTCATTGAATTGCATTAAGAAAAAGCAAAAATAATAAAAAATTGTATGCTGTTTGCAAATAAACAAAAAATAATATATGAAAAAATAAGAGTAACTATTACCAATTATTTCAAAAAAGAAAAGGTCATAAAGATATGTAGTTTAATATGAATAAAATTTAATTTTGAGATACATTTTGAAAGCAGTTCAAACTTCATATTTTTATGATTTATTTTGCTGATATTATTTATTTTATTATTTTTTCCTATTTAAAAACAATTATTTATTGTTGAAATTATTAATGTAGCTAATGTAGCTAAATTAAAAAATTTTAATTTAAAGGAGTTTTTGAATTAAATAGTTAATTATATTATTGCAAACCTTATTTCTAAAATAAACAGACTATAAGCTATTAATATCTATAAAAAACCGTACTCTGCTCATGATGCACAGTTGAAGGAAATGCACTTTTTTCATTCAAAAATGTCCAAGAGCCTCCAATTTTTTTGCGATTTTGAATTTTTCTGTTTTAAATTGAAGATCATTGAATTTTATAGATCTTGACTCTCCGAAATTTTCTCTCATCTATTTTTTTATTAATAATTTTTCAAGTCAAAGTATGAACAAAGTCTTATTATCGGTGAAAATTTCTTTTTTGCTAAAACTGCTTCCCATTAATTAGGAATGACATTTAATAACCAAAATAATTTAAAAGTTTATAATAACCACTGCGATAAAAAAATTTTCGCGCTAAAATATTAGAATTTGAGATTTTTCTAATTACAATTTCCTTCAATGGCCAGAACGACTTCAGGTATTCCTTAAAATAATAAATATTTAATAAAATATAACAATTTGAATTCTTGTAAACAAATTCAAAATGTTTGCCCTTTCGCATAGAAAATTTTTTTTGCACTGGAAATGTTTTAAGTTATTGGACGAATGACTGCTAGTCACAAAAATATTAGAAGAGTTAACAATAACCACTGTTATTATCAATTCTTGTGACAACATATTTATACTTAAGGTTTCATCAAATTTAAATTTTCTTTGATGGCCAAGTTGGTGGGTTATTGTCAAAAGATTTTGTATTGAGTGAATCTTAGCATGCAGTGTTATGATTAATTTCCAATCTGTTACGATTGAAAACCCGACTTTTTCCAAGTTAAACTGTCAAAATTGGGGAATTTTTTATGTAAATTGTTTATAAACATGTAAGTTGTTATATTCCACTAAATATGATCAAAGATAAATTGTTTAGGAATATCCGTAGCCATTTTAGCGATTAAAGAAAATACAAATTTTGATGAAACCTTACATTTGAATATTTTGCCACGAGAATTATTTATAACAATGGTCATTGTTAACTTCACAAATATTTTAGTGACTAGCAGTTATTCGCCCAACAGCTTAAAATATTTCTAGTGTAAAAAAAATTCTATGCGAAAGAACCAACATTTTGAATTTGTTTATCTTATGTATTTACAAAAATTTAAATTGTTATATTTTATCAAATATTAATAAATATTTATTGTTTTAGCGAACACCTTAATTCTTCCTGGCGCTTGAAGGAAATAATAATGTGAAAAATCTCAAATTATAATATTTTGCCACAAGAATAGTTTATAACTATAGTTATTATAAACTTTTAAATTATTTTCGTTATTAAATGCTATTTCTACATTAATGTGAAGCACTTTTAGTACAAAAAATTTAACCGATAATAAGACTATTTGTTAATTTGTTTATCAAATTTGTTTGCAACAAATAAATGGAATGATAAACAAATTATTTGTATTTTATGATTCCCTAAACATTAATTTAAGACAATATAAAGTTTTCCTGATCAGTTATCAAAGCGTAAAAAATTGTTATGTACACAATTTCAGTTTGTCCATGCTTTGAGTAGAAAAATGATTAATAAACAAACAGAAAAGACAAAAGTTCGGAGCCTCAAGCTGAACGAAAAAAGTGATTTTCCTCCTACTGTCCGTTATGAGTACGGTACGTTTGTTTATAGAGTTTAATAGTTTATAGTCTATTCATTTTAGAAATAAAGTTTGCAATAATATAATTAACTATTTAATTCAAAATATCCTTTAAATTATAATTTTGTAATAAAATTATTAGGGGTTGAATGCAGCGAGAAAAAAGCTTTCAGGATTAAGCAACAAGTAAATGATTGCACTATATAAATGTATATATGATCGGATTGTAAGAAAATAGAAAAGTGGGGGCGATGCATGGGGCTGATTCATTCAGAGCGAGTGATTTTGACAGCAGGTGATACAATCACAGATAAAATATCGCGTCTGTCTCCAAGTCTGGCTGAGCAGCTTTTTTTTTTTTGAAAGAGAACTTCGAGTTCCTGCAATTGCCAAATACATTAATAAAAAAGGTTCTTACGTGGTCTTAGAAAGCACTCGAATCTGTTTATATAAAATATTGCAATAATACTAATATTGACTTAGAAAACACTAAAAACTAAACCTTCAATCATATTTTAATTATATTTGTATTTCAAATAAATTTATTGCCATTTTAAACTATTGTTTGAATGTGTTTCTCATTATTTTTATTTTAATCTAATTTGCCAAGCCGCGAATTCAGGTTAGGTTGCTATACAATCGAACTAAATTTCGATTCAACTAAATGTCATTTCAACTAAAACTCTATAGTTTGTGCACAGCGGATGGTGTTTCTCGGAAGAGATAAAAAGAATTTCTGATAATAAAATCAAGAATCTAACGACCAAATTTGGACAACCACCACAAAATGTTCCCATTGGAATCTGAAAAAAAAGAACACCTCTACCCCTCCTTTCCCCCTAAAAAAGAAAAAAAGAAGAAAAGAAAATTATTCATCTTTACTTTGGACGAAAATAAAAAGGAGGAAAGAAAAATGAGAAGGGAATCAACCAAATCCCCTTCCTTCTCTTTTTTATTTCTTTCGTCGGGTTTTCCAGGCGAAGCTAAAGCTGGAATGAAATTAGGCGTAACACAAAACGTTGTTTCATTCTTTATTCGAGGTCTGAAAGAAAAAAAAGAAACAAGGATGCAAAATCGCCGCGGAAGCAATTTACAAGCCGCGATCAATTCAGCGGTTTCAATAGAAACCGAGGTAGAATGTTTAACACACTTAAGAAATCCCATAAAAAAGGTTAAGCCCTACCCTCGAACACACCCTTACATACGCGATAACATTCGCAATAGGAATGAACATCATCTAAAAAACAAAATTGAAGGTTCGCGGTACCGACCAGACCACACATATAAATGTTACAAGTGTGGAAAATCGGGACATTTAATAAGAGATTGTCCTGAATGGGGAAACAGATCCTCGCAACAAACACAGGCATCAAAAGTCATAGGTCAATGTGGATTCTGTAAAGGTCCTAACCACTACGAGGAAAACTATCTAGCAAAAAGAGGGTTTGATGCTAGGACAAATTTTCGGAACGGATCCCAGAAAGGAGTGAAGGAAAAAATGAGCGTATCATGTCCTCAAAACGCGTGTCCTTCAACGCCCAATCACGTTGGGTCTTTTGCACCTTCAGCTCCACAAAAGTAGATAAAAACTCTGTAATAACAATAAATGAAAACATCTTCCAAGATAAGGCTGCAGAGTTTCTCGTGGATACTGGTTCCGATCTCAACCTAATAAAAGAAAAAGTAGTTAGTAAAGACGTATTTCTTGATCAAGATAAAATATTTAATCTTGTAGGAATAGCAAAGGGAAGTAACAAGAACTTTAGGAGAAATTAAAGTACCCATAAAAGGTGAATTATTCCATTTTGAGGTGGTTCCTGAGAAGTTTAAAATTGTGCAGAAGGTAATCTTAGGAGTAGAATTTTTGAAGTCTCAGGAAGCTACCTTGAAATTTAAGAGAAATGCAAGTGGAGAAATGATTGTGGGTGGAATAACCATTCCTTTTGAAACCCACACCACAATCAGGATAACAGCTCGACACAAAACTTTGGTTACTCTTCCTGTAAAAGAAAAAGGTTTTAAATCAGGATATATGCCAAGGATCTGGGCTGGATCCAGCATTTTTGTGGGAGAGGCCTTAGTAACTTCAGAAAATGGATTTGCCAGGGTTTTTGCAATAAATGCCACTCATGAAAATACCGAGATAACTCTGCCACCCTTAGAACTGGAAGAATATAATCTCATAAATTTAGAAAAAACCCAGTTTAAATAAAAATGACCCATATTCTGAAAAGCTAGTCGCTCATGCACGGACGATGTGCGATATTGTTCGACATTTGGGCTTGACAAATTTAATTAATGAAGAAACTAATAGTTTGATGGGGCTCATTAACAAATTTCCATACCAATTTCATTTGCCAACAGATATGCTTGGAAGCACTAATGTAACTACCCACAAAATTAATACTTGTGATGAAAAAGTTGTAAATGTTAAACAGTATCGCCAAACTCAATTCGATAAGGAAGAAGCGCAAAAACATGTAAAGGAGCTATTAGGGAACGACATAATTAAACCTTCCAACTCCCCATATAACTCTCCCTTATTAATTGTCCCCAAAAAACCCGACTCCCAGGGAGTAGTAAAAACGAGAATGGTTATTGACTACAGGGCATTAAACTCTAAAACTATCGGCGATGCCTACCCGTTGCCTAATATCTGCGATATATTGGACCAACTAGGCGGCGCCAAGTATTTCTCAACCCTTTGGATTGAAAACTGCTCCATCCACATTTTAAAGACTTATGGATCAAGTCTTGTCTGGTTTGCAAGGTCAAGAGCTTTTTGTATCTATGGACGATATCGTCATATATGCAAGCTCACTCGAAGAGCATTCCGAAAAACTAAAGAAACTCTTGGGCAGATTTCAAACCGCAGGTCTCACACTCCAACCTGAAAAATGTCACTTTTTACGAAAAGAAATTACATACTTAGGTCACGTAATTACACAGCAAGGAGTTCAACCAGACCCGCGAAAAATTGAAGCTGTCAAAAGATTTCTCCGCCCAAAGACACGTAAGACTGTCAAAGAGTTTCTTGGCTTAATCGGATATTACCGACGATTTATACCTGATTTTGCTAAATTACCTAATCCTTTGACCATTCTTACAAAATTAGGCATCAAGTTCCATTGTGACAAACCCCAACAAGAAGCGTTCCAAAAATTACGGGATTTGATTATAACATCCTTAATTCTCCAATATCCCGACTTTAGTAAACCCTTTATCGTTACAACTGATGCTTCAGACTACGCTATGGGGGCTATTTTAAGACAAGAAAAAGTAGGGGTAGATCTTCCTGTTGCATTTGCATCAAGAACATTAAACGATGCAGAAACTCGGTACGCAACAGTCGAGAAGGAACTTCTAGCGATTTTATTCGGTGTTGAAACTTTTAGGCCATACCTTTATGGCAGAAAATTTACCTTTATCACTGACCATAGACCTTCAGTATGGCTTCATAATGTAAAGAACCCTGGTTCCAAATTAGTTAGGTGGAGTTTGCGACTA
Source organism: Belonocnema kinseyi (assembly GCF_010883055.1). Lineage (NCBI taxonomy): Eukaryota > Metazoa > Arthropoda > Insecta > Hymenoptera > Cynipidae > Belonocnema > Belonocnema kinseyi. The sequence goes on from NC_046662.1 coordinate 133,732,448, forward strand.
AAGGAATATGATTATACCATTATATATAAACCCGGAAAAGTGAATGCTAATGCAGACGCTTTATCTAGAAATCCTGTGGAAAGACAAGAAAGTTGTGAGTTCGGAGACACCAAAACGGGGACATCATTATTACCGACTATTCTAAATAAAAGTGAATTAAATTACAAAAACACTGATACAAACGACGACGATTTTAATTCTATTAATCAGTTAATAAATGATGCCTTTGAAACATTTTCAGCAAAAATTAGCCATAATGACAAAAACTTGACTAACCATTACAAACAAGACAAAGTTTCTTCAACTTGGTTACAGGCACTGCCGATAGAAATATCCGCACGTCTTGCAGGTGAGAAACAAAACTATGAAGACTCTGGTAACAACCGTGAAGAGAAAGAGTCTCTCACCTGGTTACAGGCACCACCGGTAGAAATACCAGTATGTCTTGCAGGCAAGAGGCAGGATTTGAAGAGCCTGTGTGGCCAAAGCCTATGTGGCCAAGCTCAAAATGAAGTTTCTTCAACCTGGTTACAGACACTGCCGATAGAAATATCCGCACGTCTTGCAGGAGAGAAACTGAACTCAGTAGATTCCGAAAGTGACGGATACGAAACAGCTGAAGAAGAAAGTACATGGGTTCTAAGTGAATTCAGAGTAGAAAATAATAGGGATCTCACTTCTGGTCAAGCGATGGTAGATGCGCATTTGCCACTCGCTACCCAGAAGGTGAGAAAAGAAGAAGCAGGGATAAAAGAAAGGGAGAATAAAAATGGTAATTATCTGACTGAGTTTAAAAAGAGAAAACTTCAGACAGATAACGACTATCAGAGTCTTCACACAACAGGCCCCGTTTTGGTGTTAAATACTTCTTGTATACGCTATGTAAAAGATCCTTGTTTAAAGGAAAATCACAACCTAGTGCATTTTATCTCACAAGACTATAAATTTACAACAGAAGTGAGTAGAAGTTTAAAAAATGAAGGACTGGTTAATTTCGAAACTCTTCTATCGACTCAGCCTCAATTAGGACACACGGTAGTATTCGAAGAAAATGGGAGATTTATATTTCATTTGGTCGCAAAATCTTCTTACGACGAAAAACTTTCATTAGAAATAATTAGAGAATGCTTTCAGGGACTTAGAATAGCTATGGAGGATGTACAGACTAATTATTGCAGCATTTCTAGAAAAGGAAATGGTCTAGATAGATTACCTTGGTCAGGAATAGAAACTGTTCTAAAAGAAACTTTCAATGCGAGCGATATAATTATCTTTATATGCTCCAATGAATTACTAGTATCCGGTTTTGAAGATCGTCAACAAATTATCAAAGAAAGTCACTCGTCCGTGACGGGCGGACACATGCGTATTGCGAAAACCGATGCCCGAGTGAGAAAGAGATTCTTTTAGGAAGGCTCAAAACAAGACGTACGAGAATTCATAAAAGCTTGTGGATCCTGTCAGAAGAAAAAATTAGTGCGACAAAAAGGAAAAGAACCTATGAAGATTATCGATACGCCACGAAAAGCGTTCGATAAGATTCAAATTGATATCGTAGGACCCTTACCAATTACAGAACAAGGTAATAGGTTTATTCTAACGGTGCAAGACTGTTTGACAAAATACTCAGACGCCATACCTTTAAAAACCATTGACTCGCTCACTGTCGCTTTTGCCCTAGCAGAAAATGTAATTTGTCGGTTTGGTTGTCCTTGAATCATCCATACTGATCAAGGCAGTAACTTTCTTAGTCAAATAATGAGATCCTTGTGTCAAATCTTTAAGGTCCAACAAATCAAGTCCACTGCCTTCCACCCTCAATCCCTCGGTGCTCTAGAACGAAGTCATCACGTTTTCATTGAATATCTACGCCATTATTGCGAAAATAAAAATTGGGATAAATGGTTGAAATTCGCCATGTTTTCTTTTAATTCCTCCGTTCACTCTGTAACTAAATTCACCCCTCATAAACTTGTTTTTAGCGAAGATCCGAGAATTCCGTCTGAATTTGAAACTGGTGAAGTTGCAATTACCTATAACGAATATCTAGATAATCTGTTGTTTAAGATATACGAGGCTCAATCTACCGCTCGAGAAAATATCAAGCAGGCAAAATTAAAATATAAATTCAACTACAACCGAAAATCAAACATTGAGAATTACGAGATCAGAGAATATGTTTACTTACTGAAGGAACCAAGGACTTCTAAACTTGGCCATACAAATCACATAAATAAAACACTTGTTAATAAATTATAAATATAAAAAATATGTGCAGTATATTTAAATAATTAAATTTTAAGACTCACAAAAGCTAAATATATATATGTTTGCTTCTATATAATCAAATGAAAAACTTTGGTAAATAACTACTAACTTAACCTCAAAATGTGATCAAGAAAATTTAGCATGGCTGATCGTACAATTTCCAACGCCATATTGATTTGACGTCACAGCGATCACTTGATTTTGACTGATCATTAACTACCCGCCCTTTCAAAATTTTGCAAACAAATAAACAAAACAAAAAAAACGGATTCTTCTTATAACTATAATTAAAAATTAAGTATTTCCCTTTCTTCTTAATGTTTTAACACAACCATTGGCAAAAGTTTATTATGTATATATATATGTGTGTGTGTATATATGTATTTTAATCTTTTATTTAAATGATAAAAAAAGAGTACCATTAAATAAGTAAAGAGAAAAGTAAAAGGATTATAACCTTTTTCTTTTCTAAAATAAGGGGGGAGGTGTGATGATCGCGTATCCCGCGCTCATCTAGTTATGGGATCATGTAGAACTCAACCCTTTTTGCATAGGAAAGAAGAACACCGCCTTACCATAAAGGCCTAATCGCTAAATTTAAAATTATATTTCGCAATTTTTATTATTGTCCTTAAACTCTCTTATCTTTCTTTTGGCAAAAACGAGACAGGCGTGAGACAAGCCGAGAAAAGAACCAGAAAGCCTGTTTCTTTTTTCGAGTAAATGAATGTACTTAGAGTAAGTTAGCACATAAGACCTCACTTAATAGTTCCTATAGATAAGACAGATTTTCTGAGAAACATTTTTAATTTATATTGTATTTTGTCTAAAGTGTTCACAAGTATTAAATTTAACCCTCCTAAGAATCTGTCTCTGGAAAATGGACTTCTTTTAATAAAAGGTTTTTGCTTTAAAGAAACTGACACTCAGTCAGTCATAAAAAAGCTATTTAATTAGTTTTTCTAAGGGAAGAAGGAACCAAGACGCTAAAATAAATATTCCGTCAACGAAAACTGAAATCGCTTCCCATCGTTTTTTTAAAAGGAACACTAATAAAATAAGAAACTTCTCGGATCTCTGGTGAGTTCCGAGATAGTTTCACTTAAAAGTCTCATAGTACATTCAAGCCCTTAGTAATTTAACAACTAATAAAATATATAACAGAAACCAATTTTCATTCCCTTCTTTCCTTGGTGGGTAAATAAGAGCAATGGGATTCTGAGATGCATGGGAAAAGTTAAGAAGGAGGTCTCATTTTCATTCTAATTTTGATTGGTTTTCTTAAAATTAGAGACCCTCCTTAAAAGGAGGACCCAGAAATTTGATTGGCTTAAAAAATGATCTTCACTAGAAACCCTTGTTCTGGAACCTCGGAGGCTCAAAAAAAGAGGAGACCGATTCTTGATATGAAGGGCAGAATTAGACTAGCTTTTGATTAGAGAAGTCGCTTTTTCTCTTTTCTCTTCCGCGAGTAGCTTTTCATATTTTTAACTCGACATTCATTACATTAATTGTATAAAATAACCTTCCTCTAAATAAATGGTGAAAGTGGACGCTTGTGATTATTTTTCTGTTTAAACCTATTATTTTTTTACTCACCTATCTTCATAGGTCTTAAATTTTTTAAACGAATCCACGTTTACCTTTCGAGTCCGGCCGGTAATATCGCGATATATATAGAGGACGCGATACCCGGGTTGTGACAAGATTCTGCAGGTCACGCCGCCAACCGTATTTTTTTGGTACAACTCAGTGACCGCACACTACTTTCTAACTACGCACACGACCCTCTTCCGAGCAACATCATCCGCTGTTCACAAACTACAGAGTTTTAGTTGAAATCACATTTAGTTGAATCGAGATTTAGTTCGCTTGTATAGCAACCATTTTAACGACACTAGACTATTATGTGCGTGCGCACGCGCGGGCTCACTTTTATACTCATTTTTATTATTTGCTCAATTTTCTAATAACAATTCATTTGTTAACATTTTCTGAACACTTATATTCTGGTTGAAATTAGTTCTGAAAGAATGAATTCAGTGTATCAATGCATCGTAAAATGTACGAGTACTATTATTATGGAGCGTTCACATATTCCGTAACGTTATTTTAAACACTTTTACCTTCCCACACCCTAACTGCAGTTACGCAATATATTTTTTTTGTATTATTTTAAAAAACTTAACAGACGTTTTGTAAATAAAAATAGATTTTCAGGATGAAGTGCGGTATGGAAATAAATTAAACAATATTTTGACGTGACACAACAATGCTTTTTTGATATATGTTTAGTTATACATATTTTAAATTTATTTACAAGGAAAGAAGTATACGCATTTTTTCAAAGAATTGTATAAGTTTTATCATTTTCATGAGACAATTTAGGAGTTCTGGACAAGAAGGCGACATGCGCTCGAGAACGAGTAAAAGTATTGTCCAGGCTGGGACGTCAGGTATCAAAAGTGAAATTAGAAATTTGAAAAAAACCAAAAATATAGTTAGATAGCTCTTGAAAAATGAACCTAAGTCTCCATTTACAGTTTTTCTCTCGGGCTGAAAATTTTCCAGTAAATAAATAAAAACTGACTTTTTTTTAAATCGAAAAAATCATGTTTTTCCACATTCAACTCGCGGTAAGTAATTCGTTTATCAACTAATTAACAAATTTCTTTTTGAGTTTTATTCGCGACACTCTAGCGGAGGCTAGAGTGTCCAAAAAGGGTCAAAAGTTAATTTCTAATGTTTTTTTTTAATCCGAATGAAAAACCACGTTTTTAGACTTTCACATTAAAAAAGTGAGCGAGGAAGTTTGAGCTACGACAAACTTCAAGCGAACGAATTTTCCGCCAATATATTGGTCAACTTTTTTGAAAATCTCAATTCGATTTGATTTTAAGTTCCATACTTATAGCGAGTTTATTACGAGCTCGCGACGCGACACCACAAGATTTTTCAGGGGACGCCGTCGGAACGCTGACTAGTGCGAGCGAGTGGACAAAACAAAGGATACGCAAGGACCATGTTTCAGGCTTCAGGCGGCGTCCCCTGAAAAATTCTGTGGTGTCGCGTTGCGAGCTCGTAATAAACTCGTCGTAATTATGGAATTAAAAATTAAATCGAATTGAGATTTTCGAAAAAGTTGGCCAATACATTGGCGGAAAATTCGTTCGCTTGAAGTTTGTCGTAACTCAAACTTCCTCGCTCACTTTTTTAAAGTGAAAGTCTAAAAACGTGGTTTTTCGTTCAGATTAAAAAAAAAAAACATTAGCAATTAACTTTTGACCCTTTTTGGACACTGTAGCCTCTGCTAAAGTGTCACGAATAAAATTCAAAAAGAAATTTGTTAATTAGTTGATAAACGAATTACTTACGGCGAGTTAAATGTGAAAAAACATGGTTTTTTCAATTTTAAAAAAGTCAGTTTTTATTTGTTTACTGGAAAAGTTGCAGTCTGAGAGAAAAACTGTTAATAGAAACTCAGGTTCATTTTTCAAGAGCTATCTAACTATATTTTTGGTTTTTTAAATTTCACTTTTCATACCTGACGTCACAGCCTGGACAATACTTTTACTCGTTCTCGAGCGTCTGTCGCTTTCTTGTCCAGAACTCCTCAATTATGAAAGATTTTTAAATATTCAAGACGTGTCAAAAAAAGAATGCAGAAGATTTAAAGAATATATATTTTATTTTACAGGATTTTACAAATTATTAGAAAAATGTCAGTCTTTTCAGAAGATATTTAGGTCTTTTATAATTTTAGAAGAAATAATAAATATTCCATACATTTTCAGAAATGCTTCCACGGTTTAAAATATTTGAAGTCTATGCAAAGCCTCTTGAATTCCTAAAAATATTCGTAAATGAATCCAATTTTTCTTAAAATTTTGAAAAATCATTTAAAGTGTAAAAAATTAACCTCAATATCTTTAAAAATTTCTTACGAATTTGAAGAAACTGATAAAATATTTGTGAATATTTCACATTTGCCAACCAAAAATATAGATAAAGAAAAATATATATTTTACGGGATTTTACAAAATAATTAGAAAAGTTCGAGCCCTTTCAGAATAAAATATCTACACAATACTTCTTAAATTATTAAAAATATTTTTATCTGACTGGAATTTTTCTTGAAATTTAAAAAAGTTATTTAAAATCTAAACTGCTGCCTCAAAATCTCCCCAATTTCCCTAAAAACTTGAATAATATTAATTTCTTCACTTGAGACCTTTCAAAGTTATTCTAATTAAGGGCATATGATACTTTACCATATGGGGTTTCAGTTTTTCACACATTTTGTTCACAAATTTTTATTTGAAAAAAAAACATTAGTGTCCAGACGTTTGCGTTTTTAACGGCTGGCTTTCTTTTTGTTTAAGAACTTTCACATCAATCTGCATTTTTTTAAATCTTCTGCGGTTTAAAAATCTTCTTTATTTTCAAAAAAGTCCTAAAATATCTTATAAATTTGTATTGTTTTTAATGGTGTTAAAACTTGTAATATCTCTTAAATTTACTCAAATTTGTTCTAAAATTATTTATTTTGGCACGAGGTTGCTTTAAACACTTGTTAACACTTTTTTTTATTTTATAAAATAATATGAAAAGTTTTTGAATCTTTTTTAATGAGCTCTTAGAACTCATTAGTAAAAAATTGTTTGGAATTTTCCCATGAATCTAAACTATATATTTTTCCTTCCCTTGACGCCCTAAAAAATTAAGTTTACCTAAATTTGAATTAAATCACGGAAAATGAAAATAACTTTATTAAAATCTTCCATGTTATTTTTTAACAACTTTGAAATCTTTAAAATTAAAAATTATTATTTCAGTATTAATTATTAACTGCTTAAAATATTCCCATAACTGTAAAAAAAAAATTATGCTCAAAATCTTTCAAAATTATTAAGACGCTTCTATTATTCTAATTCTTAAAATAAATTCTTTCGATAATTTTATTTTAATTATCTTTTCGAAAAAATCAGCAGTAGCAGCGTGAGTTGGTTTATTCTCAGACATTTTGCGGCAATTGGTCTCAAGATAGAAACTATACTGAATGCTGTGTAGAGCACTCACCCGCTTTTATACATACTTGGACCCTTGTCTATCGCCACCATATGAGGCAAAGACACATATCGGATGAACCGGTTTCTCACACTAGTCTAAAGAATTCTTGTTGGAAAACTTTAAAAGCCTGGCACAAAAATCGTGAAAAGTAACATAATGTCCTTTGATTTTTATTTATTCCAGGAAAACCTCTCCAAAAATTTTAACAAAGGTTTCTAAATTCTTTGTAAATTTCCTAAGTTTACTCCACTTAAGTGAAAAGCGGCCGTGTAACTGTCACTAAAAATTCGAGGTTTGGTTACCGGTGACCAAAACTCGAATCTGGATTAAGGATTTTCTGGATCCTTCCTTGCGATGTTTTATTCATTATATTTAGGTCCCAGTAAATTTTCATATTTTCAAATTCTCCGCACTAAAAATATGCGGCAGCAAAAGTTAGTGCCATGCACGTCATGAAAATACGTTACGTATCATCACAAATTCCAACACCAATGATGCAAGTGAATTGAGCATTTAGTGATCAAGAATTTCACTCCGTATTAATTATATGCACGGAATAAAACTTTGTAAATATAATTGTCAATGTTCTGCGACCTGATAACTTTATAAACTGCACGATTTTATTTTTATTTCAAGATTACTTAACTTGAGAAAACCAACCTGGATCCCAAGGGGAGGGGGAGGGTGAGAGGTATTAGGTCTTGCTATAGATGAGACAATGCTGTATTCTACATATTTACATCTTATTTCAGTGACAATATTCTCAGATTTTTTCAATGTTTGATCTTTTTTCACCAGTGAAACTTCAGAATCTCACTGTCCGCCCCCCCCCCCGTAAAATAGAAGGATATTGTTTCAAACAATGTCGGTTTCACTGGTTCAGCGATTTAGAGAATCTGTAGAGAAACTTTTCAATGCTCTTTTTAACTAAACCAGTGAAATTGTCAATGTCAATTGTCAATGCCGACCTTGACTGGGTGAAGCAGTAAGTGACTCAATTAAAAAAGTGTCACTGAATATACCAGTTAAGCCAAATGATAGACTAGACCAATCATGGCAAGACCAAGACTAGACCAATCACTCGACAAAGGCATGAACCTTCAGTCGTCTGGTACGCGAATGTCGTCGATCTGAACTTGGCATTTCTCGAGTCACAACGGCCATCATTGTGTAGTGGTGACTGTGTTAGAAATAATTGGAGCCTGACTCCTTGGATTTTTCTTAAAGCGACGCTACACATTGACGTAATGACGATTACAAGTCTCCCCACACATAGATGTGATGTATTATATCGTCTTCTATTTGCAGTCGGGCTCTGATTTGTTTTTGTGAGAGTAAAGTGAGGGTTTTAAAAGCTAATCTTGCAAAGATTAGCACCAAAGTCTTGAATGATGAGTGTCATGCCTAACTGGCACTGAGTAATCAGTGATCAGCGCTGATTAAACTAGTGACGGAATTCCATTGGGTGATCCAGTGAAATATCACTGATTGTCCGTAAAACACTTCTATCTGTTTCAATAAGTGAAATGATACTACTTAATTTTAAGAGAGTGTATAACATTTTTTTTAACTTGAAAAAGATGGATAAGCCGAATGATTTAAATGTGTCTTTTATTAAATATAAAATGGTTCACATGTGCAAGTGACAGTATACTAATCTAGTTTTTGGGAAAAAGAATTATTTCCTTTTATCACGTAAGAGCTGCGTTTTATGTACATGCTTACAATGCTTTATGCCGTCATAGCAAATAAATGCAACAATATTTATAGTGTTTCAAATTTTTTTAAAATTTATACAAAAAATTCTCTTGCCTATGGTTCGAAAAAATTAAAAATTATGGAATTTTGAAACGCTTTTCGTATTAGCTTTATATTCTTCATACGCAAATAAATAAATACAGATAAATAGGCTTTAGAGGTTGGACAGTTCCTTCCTCCGTTTTCTCCCCATTAAACAGGTTTGCGAGATATTCGATATTCATCCAGGAAACCTGGGCAACTAGATACGATATTTCTAATATTTTTTATTTATATTTTTTGAAAGCTGTACATGTTTTATTGTAAGCAAAAATAATGTTTAGTAACGGCAAAGGGAATGTAGAGTTTCGATTAATAATTTTCCATTATGGAAATTTTCTCTACGATTCACGTTTTCATCCAGAAATGAGAAAACCTACTCGACTAGATACGATATTCCTAATATTTTTTATTCATATTTTTTTAGCTGTACATTTTTTATCAGCAGTCAAAAAAATTTTAACAACGGAAAAAGTATTAAAAATTTTGAAGAATAATTTTTACTTATGTACATTTTCTACACAGTTTACGTTTTCATCAAGAAAACCTCCACGAGTAGATACGCTGTTCCTGATATATCTGATTTATATTTTTTGAAAGTTGTACATTTTTCATAGATATCAAGAAGTAATTTTTAATAATGGCAACAGCAATATAAAATTTCTAAGAATAATTTCAATTTAGAGCAATTGTTACCACGTTTTACATTTTCATACAGAAAGCTTAGACGAATAAATACGATATTCCTAATATTTTTTACTTTTTTTTTTTAAAGTTTCACATGATTTATAAAAGAGTAATTTTCATTTTGGGAAATTTTCTTCATGTAAGACAGATGTATTTTCGAATTATTTATTCGATTCACAATAGACAATAGAGAAATTTGTAAAATTTTCTGGGTAACGCGAAAAAATTATTTTTTAGTTGTAACAAGCCAGATTTTTTTTATTTTCGGAATAATTTTGTTTGTTTGTGGCAAGTTTAAAAATATAGTTCTTCATTCAAAGTTTTTTTTGATTGATAAATGGAGAGTTCTTCTTGTAAAATGCAGAATTTATATTATAATTTTTAATTCAAAATATTCTGTAAAATGATAAAAAGAAATTTCATTTGTGTAGTAATATCTCTCTACTACAAATAATCTCAGTTCAAAATTTTTTTTTTGAAACATAATGTTTAGTTTTGAATTGAACATTCCCCAAGCTGGTATTCGGGAAAATATTTGCGCTTTTTATTTGAGCTAAAATGTACAAAATAAATTTTCATTTAAACATTGTTGACATAAAAAAATATGTTTAAAAATAATTTTATTTTTTGAAAATGTTGTCACTCCAGTCAAATATTAATGTTATAGAAACTAGATTAAATTTGAGGATCAATAAGGAAAACATTTGTTATATGCAAAAGTGTCCTCTTGATAATAGTTTATGCTCGAAAGAATTTTTCAGTTTCTGTGTATTAAGTTTTGTGACATTTTTCACATTGTTTTTCTTTTGGAAATTTTTGGGGAATAATATGGGTTAAAGCAGATACATTTTGAATTTTGAAAGAAGAACTAAGTTGAAGCAGAACGACATTATTTGCATGTAGAAAATAATTTTCGGTAATCTTTGTATTAAACTGTGAAAGAAGTAAAAATTGTCATTTCATTCATTTTCTTAATGTGTTTGCTTAAGATATTAGAGTTTGATATCAAGTGTCAAGAAGTTTCCTTTCATAAAGTGTTAAATCAATTATACAGTAAGGACGTTTACTATGTAGTCATAGTAGGCGAGCGGCAACCACCCCAAAAATGACATAGGAGTGACCAGATCATTCCTAGTCGCTACTAATAGCCTACCTTTATGTTTCCGAGGATGCTGAATCCGAATCTGAAATTTATTTTATCCTAAAATTGGGGGAACATTGTCAAAATCGACAATTACGTCAAAAATGAGTAAAATTTTTTTTCATGATTTTTCGTGTTCAACTCGCTGTCACTCAGCCAATTATGAATATTTTTCTTTGAAAATTTTATGGCATATTTGTGAACATATTCGTAAACTATTAAAGGTTGTCCGAAATCTCTAAAGCATTTTCCGATTAGTAGGGAAATTTTGGAAAAAAAATTTTCTGCTAATCCGACTCGGCGCATACTTTTGCAAAAGTTGTGTGACAAAGTTTTTAATTTTCAATATCTAAATATGCATTCTCAAAGAGTAATATATATAGAAGTTTTACAGAAAATTTCAAACCTTGATCTTCATTAGAAAAAAATAGACAGCGATTTCAATAAACCGAGCGCGCGGCGTGTCATCACGCCAAATGCCTAGTCAATGGATTTTAGATTTTCTATTGCTTCTTCGA
>NC_046662.1:133744028-133745598 GCF_010883055.1 Belonocnema kinseyi
TAAAATGCATTTCTGAACGAGAGCAAAGAAACGCGTGCAACTTCGACCAATTCGGCTGCTAGCAGGACCTGTCAAAGCTTGCACAGCGTGAGCATGTTCGAAACGAGCGCGCTCGCGCGCGTACGCAACTCTGACCGCGCGAATTTTGAAATCGCTGTCTATTTTTTTCTAATAAAGATCAAGGTCTGAAATTTTCTGAAAAACTTCTATATATATTACTCTTTGAGATTGCATATGTAGATATTGAAAATTAAAAACTTTGTCACACAACTTTTGCAAAAGTATGCGCTGAGTCGGATTAGCAGAAAATTTTTTTTCAAAAATTTCCCTACTAATCGGAAAATGCTTTAGAGATTTCGGACAACCTTTACTAGTTTACGAATATGTTCACAAATATGCCATAAAATTTTCAAAGAAAAATATTCATAATTGGCTGAGTGACAGCGAGTTGAACACGAAAAATCATGAAAAATAATTTTACTCATTTTTGACGTAATTGTCGATTTTGACAATGTTCCCCCAATTTTAGGATAAAATAAATTTCAGATTCGGATTCATTCAGCATCCTCGAAAACATAAAGGTAGGTTATTATTAGCGACTAGGAATGATCTGGTCACTCTTTCGTGTTTCTAAGCGACTTTCTGGGGGTTTGCCACTGGCCTATAGGGAATATAATTATATAAGCTCTAGCATAAAATGCAACCCGACTTGCATTTGTGTAATGCAAAAAAGTACTATATAGGCGATTTTAATTTGGTTTCCAAATCTCCCGCGCTCGAGATCTTGCGGCGATCGGTCAAAAGTTTCGAAACTCAGAAGACGTGCGCAAAATATACGTATAAATAAATTTTGAAAAAAGGTTATGTTCCTTAGGGTTCACCGCGCATTTCCAATATCATTATATATATCATTATAAAAATTGCAACGATGAATCTGAGATTCAAATGATGAGAGGTAAGAAGCGGAGAATGATTCTTCTAAGCTGGGTGTTCATCGACCTTGAAAATTTCGTGTCCGCCACTATAGAATGTTAAAGTATACATTTTTGTGATATTTGACTTAGAAATTATAAAAATTATTAACTGAAATATTCAACATTAACTCAGCTTCAGAATAGACCTTTTTATTCTAGACTTCGACAGTGTGCACGTGCCAGAATTTTACGTCATTTCCGTTTTTTTTCGAACAGTTTTGTGTCGAAATGTATGGAAAATATTGTAAATAAAAATACCAACGAAAAATAAATGTGTAAATAAATCAGAGTTTAAAGACAACACATTTTTAAGTATATTCAGAAAAAAAACTGCGAAAAAAGTGCGAAAAGTGTGGCAAGAAAGCCCATTATTTACATTTGTTGACATCTGTTGTCTTCAAAAAAATGTTTAAAAATCCGGAAATAATCAGGGAAGATGATGCTCCAGGAGAAAAATTAGTGCACAAATCGCTGGAAGAGTGCAGTGTTAGACAGCTTAAACGATGGATAAAATCAAAGATATTAGGTCCTAGATCAGCATGAGATTAGTTGCACCACATACCGGTAGTTAGCGCGGCAGGCAAGTTTGTGGCCTT
>NC_046662.1:133745698-133747541 GCF_010883055.1 Belonocnema kinseyi
CTTACAGAAGAACAAAAAGGATGTTGTAAAAACTCACGAGGCTGTAAAGATCTAGTCACTATAGACGCTGTTGCCATGACTCAAGCTCGTAAGCATTAAAGGAAATAACACATGGCATACATTGACTACAAGCAAGCGTTTCCTTCCGTTCCACATGACTATTTGCTTGAAGTCTTAAAACTTTACAAAATATGTCCACGCATTATTGACTTTCTAAGCCATGCGATGAGGCTCAGGGGTACAAGAATCAAGTAATTTGATCATGGACAACCAAGGATAACTGGATTAATACGCTTTACGACGGGTATATTTCAAGGAGACTCCTTCAGCGCACTATGGTTCTGTTTAGCATTGAATCCATTGAGCAAAACACTAAACAGCATGTCTCATGGGTTCAGAATTCATGATAATGAGGATGGTCATCAAGTGACCCATCTTCTTTACATGGATGACCTGAAGCTGTACGCTAGTTCAGGCCAGAAACTGCAGCAAGTGTTTGATGTCACAAAGCAGTTTTCCAATGATATCCACTTGGAGTTCGGACTAGATAAATGCAGAAAAGTGCATTTTATCAGAGGGGAATTAGGGACCGCAGAGTTAGAGAACGAGTTTGAAAATGACCTGCAGGCGAATCATATAAATATCTGGGTATTCTTGAATCTAAGGGTATTCAACATACAATAGTTAAGACAAGCCTAATGACTGCCTTTACTACGAGACTCAGATTAATTATGAAGAGTTTTCTCAACTCGGCAAACAAAATCAGGGCGATCAACACATATGCCATCCCTGTCCTCACGTACTCCTTTGGGCTCATAAAATGGTCTAACACTGACCTTGAAAAGTTAAACAGAATTATTCGCGTAGAAATGACGAAGCACCGAATGCACCACAGAAATTCAGCGATTGAAAGGGTAGTTCTACCACGACATTTAGGGGGTAGGGGCGTTGTAGATGTCAAAAAACTGTGTGAGTCACAAGTTGTACAGTTACGTGACTATTTTAACAGCAAACGAAATGTTGCGCTTTACAGAACCATCTGTCAAGCGGATCTTGAATACACGCCCATAAATTTGTCCTCAGATGAGGCCTTGAATATCAGGGCAGAAACCATAGAGGAATTAGAAATACAATGGAGGCAGAAAGCCATCCATGGTGAGCACCCCAACACGTTAGATCAAAGTGAAGTGGATAGTGAGGCATCTAATATTTGGCTAAGAAAGGGTGTTCTGTATCAAGAGACGGAAGGATTTGTCATTGCAATACAGGACAAGGTTGTCAGCACCAGGAATTATCGCAAACACGTGTTACATCAAGACGTAGTTGACCGGTGCCGATTATGTGGAGATACCAACGAATCCATCGAGCACATTATTGATGGCTGTCGCGTAATGGCTCAGAGAGAATATATGCACAGACATAATGATGTAGCGGGCATTATACATCAACAACTTGCCCTAAACCTAGGAATCTTAAAAGAATGGGTGCCCTTCTATAGATACATTCCAATGCCCATTTTAGAAAGCGAAGATTACATCTTATATTGGGATGTTACTATCCAAACGGATCATTACATCCGGGCCAATCGACCTGACATCGTGATGCGAGAAAAAAAAAAGTGGAAGAGTCTACATCATCGACATTGCTTGTCCGCTTAACCGAAATTTGCAGTCAACCTATACAACCAAGATCCACAAGTATAGCGAATTAAGTCATGAAGTGAAGACCATATGTAGGAATGTGAATCATGCATCCATTCATCCCATTGTGATTTCGGCTACAGGCAATGTGCACGCAAGATGCACTGAACATCTTGAACATTTAGAAGTCAGTAGGGTATTGG
>NC_046662.1:133747641-133758162 GCF_010883055.1 Belonocnema kinseyi
AAATCTGGGTGCTCAATGATCTTCTGGAAACACCTTGCCAACGCAAGATGCACATTCGTCAGGTACTTGTACCAGAAGTTGTGCACCATGTCCGGACCTGGACCTTTGCAATTACTTGCCCTCTTCAAGACAACTGAAACATCCAAAGCTGTGATGTTTGTCAGATGCATTTCTGGGCTATTGCGTGCCCTTGTTTCCTCCAGTTTGAACCACGCAGTGTCCAAATTGAATCTGTTCATTTTTCCCCAAACGCCCGACCAGTAGTTAGTCATATCTTCCAATTGAGGGACTTCGGTGCCTTGGTGGTTATTTGGCTTTACTCTGAGTTCACGATAGAACCTTCTTTCATCTGTCTGAAAGTTTTGGTTTTGTTGCCTTCGTGCATTACTTTTCTTGTACCGACGCAGTCTGGCAGTAAGAACATCAAGTCTCTGTCGCTGCGAGTATAAAATTTCATCCAATATTGCTGGTGTTACTATCTCAATGTGCCGAGGGTGGATGATTTTTTTAACATGGTTCATCAGCTTTCTGGTTCTCTTTCCTTTTTTATATTGAGTTAATCGACCCAATTTGCACCTTACTTTGCTGACATCCATATCCAACCTAATCTTCCATGGTGGATCTCGATCACTTGCTGGAACAAAAACTGCATTTGCAGGCCTAGTTTTTCGGCCCAACGTTGCACAGTATACAAGAGTTTGCATCTCTAACGCATTTTGTGCTACGTTCAAATACGTAGGTAAAACCTTACTGTCGAGATGTGATATTAGTGTACGCAGATGATTTGTAATGTTCATTTTGGGCAGAGAATGCCTCAGTGTTGGTTCCAGATATCTGAATTCTAATAAAGCATGATCAAAATTCCTTTCCAAGTGCTGTAGCTCTTCTGAGATTTCCCTATCTACATGATCGTTAGTAATATCCGGATGTGGTTCTAATAGATCCGGTGCATGATGTTCATTATCCCTAGCACCTATGCCTTCAGCATCAATCAAGTCTTCGTTATCCACATCTTCCAAGGCGAGCTCATCAATAGGAAGCGGCCGTTTCACTTCCATTTTGATAGCAGCTATTTCAACAGCCGAAAGCAGTCTGTTTACAGATATTGAGCGTTTTTGATCTGCTAGATTCTGCTCATTTATTTTTGTGGCTAGCTCTGGGTATTTAAGTAAAAAGAGTCTATGATGTTCTCTCCTCACACTTTCCCCACATTTCTCTGCCAAAAAATAAAGGCGCATAACATCTCTGTTCATATGGTATGTCCATTTTCGTCGCTTTTTTGGTTGCTGAACCTCTGCTTCTGCCTCTGGTTGCATAAGGTCATCCACCTCTGGAGGATGTGGTGGTGTTGGATCATCAATAGGTTGAGGAAGAACATCAATTGCCCCTGCTTGACCGTTTGTCGCGGCTTTCTCTAACTGATGTTCATTGCCGTCGTTTTTCCACGCCAAATCAACCTGTTGTTTAATCTCCATTGCTCGGTCTTCTGTAACATGTAGATTAGTCCTGATGTCTTTCACCTTAGCGATAAGATCTTTTAGTGCGACCTTTTGTATATTAGGATACTTTGCAGCAAATTTTGTTCTCAAATTGTATCCTTTTTCCTTGTTTGATTCAAACTTCGCACTTTCATAATAGAAACGCACCAATTCCTCTTTCATTGTGATGCTTTCCAATTGATGCTCTCCCACGTTAAAAAAAACATTTCTGTGGCGAAATGTTGTCACAGGCTTATACTGCCCAATATGTCGAAGGCATTTTTGGTTGGAGTTGGTTTTTTATTTGATCATTTTGCACGGGGCTCTCCCGGTATATACCATCAGTCACGGATGCATTTTTATAATGCAATCAAGTGATCTGATGAGAGCAGTCTGCCCAGACATATTGGACATAGCCTGGTTTTTACCCCATCATTGACGGACTGGGTTGCAGTCAAGTACACGATGGGGGGACCTACAGCTTAAGGTGGGTTCCGAACCACCAGAACTTCGGTAAAGGTACATTGAAAAATTTCCAGAGGTACCGGCTCAGGGATCGAACCCCGGACCTCTGAGGTGAAGTCCGAGTGTCTAACCAACTGAGCCACCGAGGCTATTATTATTATTATTATTATTATTATTATTATTATTACGCCATTAAGCCATTTCCCTTTCGGGGTAGGTGTGACTCACTCGGTAGGGGAAAGGAGTAGTGTGTGGAAGGGATAGAGATTTTTCAGATTGATCCAGAATTCTCGTGCTATTTAAGTAAATAACACATTCGTTCCGCAACACTGCTCCGACCCAGGTTGCTGAACAATCTCTCTAGCAATCACCCCAAGCGAAGAAGCTCACGAAGTCGTTATGTATGGTTCCCCACTTAGGTCCATTAGTGGCCAAGGTCTTTTGTTTCAGGCGTAATTCACTCTACTGAGGTAGAAGTGGAGCCGAGAGAGTCGTCTTGGGTTCGTGTTTTGTTTTCATGCTGAGAAGGTCACCAGCCTTCAGCAGCGTTGTGATATATGGAAGTTAGTATCCGGCCGTCTTCTGAGACCGTAACCAAAGACTTATATAATATATTATATATACTCAATATAAATATAATAAAATAATAAAACAATTTTAATATTAATTTTAGTACTAACGAATGAAAAAATTCCCGGCCCTTTCCCGTCCAGGTAGAGACCCCGTTTATAGTTTAGAATATTTTAGGAAGATTTCAATTTAAATGTTTTGTCTTCTTTCAACCTTAAAAAATGGATATTCCATAGTTTTCGAAGGCTATGCAGAATTTTTATTTATCACAAACATGAACGCTTACACGGTTACAAATGTCACCTGCATGCTGCCTGGATGTGTTACGTTTCATAATTTTAAACTCAAAAGTCTTTATCTATTTAATATACGCAATTTACAGAGATAATAGTTTGTAATAATATTGATTGATTTAATAATTATAAAATAAAACAATTCTTTTGAAAAATTCCTTGTTCCAGGTCTAAATTATAATTTTCTTGCGAAAATTCTCCAATTCGATTCAGGATAAGTAACTGAAGTTTGCAACGTTTATAAACAAAAATAAATTTTTGTTTTTTATTTTCTATATAATTTTCGAAGTCCCTAGGCGTGTAAAACTTAGTCAGCTATTAAGAATGATTGGAATTAAACTAATTTTTTTTTTACCTGTCACCAGGTGCAAATAATCACTAAACGAAATTGCGGAAATTTTATAATTTCGTTTATAAACGTTGCAAACTTCAATCACATTTCAGGATTACATATAATTGCTTCATAATATTTTCGTTTCTAACTCAAAATTATCAGTTTTCTTGAAAATTCACTGTTTGTAAGTTAGAATTATACTCCTCTTTTAAATCAAGATATAACTCTGAATTATAATTCTCTTGGAATTATGGGGACTGAAGAATCCCGAAAAATAATATTGCCGAAACTGTAAAATTCCCGAACAGTTCATAATATTACCGAATTGGAAAATTCCCGAAAATTTATAATATTACCGAATTTGAAAACCCCAGAATAATAACATTCTCGACAGAAAATTTCCAAATTATCAAATATTTGAATTTAAATCATTAATTTTTTTATAGATATTATTTATTTTAAAAAAATATAGTTAACAAATATTTTTATTGCAAAAATAGATTTTTAATATCAAACCATTTTCCAATTATTATTAATTTAAATTCTAACAATAATTTGAGCAACTTTAAACATTAAAAATATTTTTTTGAAATAAAAATATTTGATTATTGTATTTATAATAAATGAATAATATTTATAAATCAAAATTTTTTAACTCTTCAAATTCGTCAATTTTCTAGTTCGGATATTTTATTAGTTGGAAATTTCAAATTCGGTACTATTATAAACTGCCTGAAACTTTATTATTAGGAAATTTTTCATTCGGTAATATTATAAACTCATCGGGATTTTACCAATTCGTTAAATTCATCACTCGGGAATTTTCTGATTAGAAAATTTTATTCTTCGGAAATTTTTCAATTCTAAAATTTTACAGTGCCTGAAATTTTATTTATCGGGATTTCTCAGTCTTCCCATTTTCGGAAACAATTCAGAATTACATAAAATTTATTCGGAAAACTTCTGTTTTCAATTAAAAATTATCATTTTTCACGAAAATGCACTGTTGTAAGTCAAAATTATACTTTTTTTTTAAATCTAGATACAACTCCAAATTTTAATTATCTCGGAAAATTCCTTGTAAGAGATATGAATAATTTTTGTTTGTCAAAAATTCTCTGGGGCTAAAAAATCCTGAAACATAACATTTCCGAAACTGTATAATATTACCGAATTTGAAAATTCCAAAATAATATTCCAGACAAAAAGTTTCCCAATTATCAAATATCTGAATTTTAACCATTAATTTTTTATAGATATTATTTATTTGTTGAAAATATAGTTAACAAATATTTTTATTGCAAAAATATATTTTTAATATTGGAACTTTCTAAAATTATTGTTTTTGAATTGGAAATAACAATTTTCATCCAGAAATATTTTTTCCAATTATTATTATTTTTAATTCAAAAAATAATTTTAGCAACTTTAAACATAAAAAGTATTTTGTTTAAATACAAATATTTGATTATTGTATTTATAATAATGCACTTTTTAAATATTTGTGAATTTAGTGGTATATGAGTTTTTTTTAACAGCTGTAAAGTGTAAGAAGCATTTTCGAAAAATTACGGCTTGCTTATACAGTTTAGCTAACGCCAGGTTATAAATATGAACCATTTTTTCAAATTGAAATAAGAAGTAACTCAATCTTACAAAATGTCATTTTCCCTGCTCCAGAAATCTAATGTAAGTTTGCTTAATTTTTTTTTATTAGCATTTAATACCAAAACTTAACATAAAAATTTCCATCATTTTCGTCTTTTTGTTGTTTTAATATCAGAGCTAATTACATTTTTTAAACCGCAATCATAACAAATAATATAAACCAATGCTGTAAATTCCCAAAACTATTATGTACTTTAATAGGCTATATTTTTTAAAAGAATTTGACGCCGTTTTTATTTTATTTTTATTTTACTAAATATATAAGTTTCCTTAGTTTTTTTTAGTTTTCTTAAATTACTTCCTTTATTTCTTTATTTTGTAATTATTGAGAAAAATAAGTTGAAACTTTAAAATGTTCTCCACCGGTCATGTATAGAAAACTAAACTTTCCAGCTAGTCGATTAAGCTTTTGTTTGCATTTACTTGTTTAGCTGTTTGCATATTTAATTTGATTCAAAATTTTTGATTTTGCTAAGATAATTATTTTTAATTCTTTCCTTTAATAAAAAACTTGCTTTTTTAAATTTGTACGTAATTAAATTTATTTTTTAATAATTTAAATATTTGATCAACTTTCAATTTCTTTTATAAAATTTTAAAGGCTTATGCATTATAAATTAATTACCTCATTAGCAAAAAAGGCTTTTTAAAGAAAAATAATAACAATCAAGTTTTAGAATATTTGTGAAATTTTGTAAGTAAAAAAAATAAAAATGGTAAAATTTTGAAAATTACTTTAGTTAATAAAGTTTTTGAAAATTTGTAACATTCTGAAAATTGCTTCAGTTGATAAAGTTTTTGAAAATTAGTAAAATTTTTAAATTCGAAATTTTTTTGAAAATTTTGGTAATTTTCTAGGGTACAGGTCAAACCTCACTCGGAATTCTTTGGAGCACCTGTCGTCGTGCACCCCCACTCCAAATTTCCCATAGTACCTGTCATGGCGGATTTCCCACGATTTTAAAGGAACATTTTTTTTATCGCAGACATGCTTGATTATTTATTACATTTTTAAGTATGCTCTTCTCGGTAACGAGTACATAAATTCAACCTTTTAGTGACAGTTACACGGCCCCTTTTCACTTAAGAGGAGTAAACTTAGGTACTTTACAAAGAATTTAGAAACCTTTGTTAAAATTTTTGGAGAAGTTTTCCTGGAATAAATAAAAATCAAAGGACATTTTGTTACTTTTCACGATTTTTGTGACAGGCTTTTAAAGTTTTCCAACAAGAATTCTTTGGACTAGTGGGAGAAACCGGTTAATCTGGTATGTGTCTTTGCCTGATATGGTGGGGATAGACAAAGGTCCAAGTATGTATAAAAGCGGGTGAGAGCTCTACACAGCATTCAGTATAGTTTCTATCTTGAGACCAATTGCCGCAAAATTTCTGAGAACAAACCAACTCACGCTGCTACTGCTGATATCCAAGCCATTGCAGCCAAGGATTCATATACAGCCTCAATGGACATAACAGGTGTACGGTCTGAATTGAAACGTCACTTACCTCAGGTACCTGCTCTTCGACTCGACATCTTGGGGATGCTTGTTAAATATCATTGACTATATATCAGCCTTCTTTGAGACTGGATACGGATACCTGAAACCTGTGGAATTGGGGATATTCAGCGTTGTTTTCACCACTTTCAATGGCAGCAAGGCAATCGTCTTTGACATTCCTAGAGATAAAGAGGAATCCTGTGTATTTTTAGGTTATGTTGACCCTTATATTTATGTTAATTACCCCCACTCCAAATTTTCCATAACATCTGTCATAGCTGATTTCCCCACTCCAAATTTCCCATAATATCTGTCATGGCGGATTTCCCCCACTCCAAATTTCCCATAATATCTGTCATGGCAGACATCTGCGGATATCTGCCATAGCGGACCCCCTACTCCAAATTTCCCATAGCGCACACTATCTACTCCTATTATTCAACCCTTATGCATTATTCATACATATGAACTTTCTTAACCAAACAGAACAGATTTTCCGAAACCTCTGCTCTTATTTGTTAATAATGTATATACTCTCTACGTTATAAGTCTCTACTTTCAGTTTATTACATAGAGCGTTTCTTTTTATTTAAAATTCCGTTTTTATCCGAGTTTCCCTATTATCCAAGTTGGGGCCGTTCCACAATAGCTCGGACAAGCGAGACCCTACTGTAATCAATGTAGGTTACTTAATTTAAAACAATTTAAATTTAAACTGGATATGATTTAACATTGTGAACAAAGTTTATCAGCTAATAATGAATTAAACCGTTCATAACTTAAAAAGCCTCAAATAATTATATTCTTTTGCAATTATTTGTGGAAATTCGATTTGTAATATAATCAATTAAAATTATTCAGTCATTTCAAAGTATACAAATCATTAAACAATTATTTTAACTGAAATATTCATATGTCTTTTAACAAATTTAAAATGTAATTTATAAAAATTTCATTTTTTAGTGACTTAATATTAATTTAAGGGAAAAAATTTGAACATTTTTGCATACATTTTTTAAAATCGAATGAAAATATGAATCTCAGAACACTAGCATAATTCCGAAAAATGAGTTAATTGAAATAGAGGCACTTTAAAAATAAATTCATTTATATTATGCAAATAAAATTCAATGTTCCATTATATAACTTACAATTAAATAATGTATTTATTTTTTACTTATGATCATTAAATTTAAGATACTAAATTTTAATCTTTATTTAATTTAATGTTCGAAAACAAGTATTCAGCTTATATCAATTAGTCATTTTTACAAAATAAGAAGCATTCCACCATAATTCTCACTAAAACTTTTAAATAATTTTTAGTTAATAAATTTTTGTTAATTTCAACTTTCATTTCTAAAATTGTTTTATCAATAAACTCTTAGACTAATTTCATAAAATGTGAGTTTTCGTAAAATTAGTTGATAATTAGTTAATCATTTCATAACATAAAAAGCATTACAAAATTATTTTAATGAAAACATTCAAATAATGTTTAAATTATATTCTCATTCAAATTTGAAACTGGATTTCTCTACATTTAATTTATTAATAAGCTTTCTAGCTAAGTTAAAAAAATTAAAATATATGTACATATCATTTAGTAAATTGAATTTAAATACTCATTTCATAATATCGGGGGTTCCATAAAAAATTATATAATTGGAATACAATTATTTAAAAGAAAAAAAGAAACATCTATTACGAAAGTAACAGCCAATATTTAATTACATAATCTGAGAGGAAATAATATATTTATGTTACTAAATATTAAACAATTTGAATCCAATCTTTATGTAATTTTATATTTTACTTTTTATTATTAAATTTTAATTTATGTTATAATATTATTAAACTCAACGACTTCACAATATATCTATTCATTTAATAATGTTGTATATTATTTAACAAAATTAGATTTTAAGATAAAATTTTAAAAATTATTCTTGTAACAATGAATAAACCAATTTAAAATTTATTTAAATTATATTTAAATTTGTAAATAATTTTTAAATATGAAATATGAATATAATATAAGTATACAAAAAATTTTTTTATGACTGAATTATGCAAAATTTAGAATTGATATAGCTCCAATATTAAATAGTTAATAAATTTTTATTAGATAACGTTAAAATAAAAATAAGATATTATTTAATTTTAATCTAAAAATAATAAGTTTTTCAAACATTAAATTTTTAACATAATTAAAACATTAATATAATAAATTTATTTAATTGTAATTTAGCTTATAATAACTTTACATTTTAACCCCAATTCCTAATTATTTTTTTATATCATAATATTATTAAACTTGATGATTTCGCAATATATCTATTAATTTAATAATCGCTTTTTTAAAAATTAAATTTAAGATAAATTTTACCTAATCATTACTTAAACAAATATAGCTCTAATATTAAATAGTCAATAAATTTTGATTAGAAAGCGTTAAAATAAAAATACGATATTATTTAATTTTAATCTAAAAATAATAAGTTTTTCAACATTAAATCATTAAAATAATTAAAACATTAATATAATAAATTTATATAATTGTAATTTAGCTTATAATAACTTTTCGTTTTGATAAAAATTTAATTATAATTTATATAATATTATTAAACTTGATGATTTCGCAATATATCTATTAATTTAATAATCTTTTATATTATTTAAAAGAATTAAATTTTAATGTAGACTTGAAATAATTGTTACTTTAACATTGAATACACCAATTAAAAATGTATTATTAAAAATAACAGCTGTTATTGCAAGTGAAAATAAAGACACAAATTAAAATAATTCTTGGCCATCGATACAAGTAGATATCTAGTTTTAAGTTCGATTAATTTTATACATTTAAAACAGAGGTCGCCAGTCGCCATAAATTGCGTGATAAAATCCAATATGTGAGATTCAGCCTCCATGCGCTACTAATGAAGGTTACGAGTTTTTATATATAGGATTTCCCATCACTACTTGACAGTGGTGTCAGAACGTAGAGTTCCTCAAGGGAGAGTTGTGTCACCGCTTACTCCGCTTATGATTGGTGCCGCGAAAGCGGAATCGGATGTTTTGAAATTGGCGCGACTTTCAAGTCAAATTTAATGTTCAGGCACTGATAGAACAGTTAATAAATATAATAAAAATAATCATATAGGTGTAATAATAAATAATGCTTAAAAAGTGAAAAATCTTATTCATACACACTTAGAAAAACTATTATTTAAGACTGTTTAATAAAGGCTGTAACATCTAATAGATAGTAAGTAGAATAACAATAATAATTATTTAGATTTGTCCATTGAAAATTATTATAATGTCAATAATAATTTTTTTAATTACATGAATTTTTACAATATTAATTAATTAATTGGCTAAATCAAATGTTATAATACAAATTTGCAATTTTTACGAAAAAAATTAAAATGAGACAAAATATGGGGAAAATTTTCTAATTGTATTGTTTGTGAAGTAAAGTAAAGAAATTGAATTCTGAGGTTATGGCTTTTTCTTCAGCACCTTTTAATTAAATTATTTCGAATAAACATAAATGTAATTCAATCATGGAGAAGACTAAAATAATGTTACATTGAAGCAATATTTTTCAAACCAGAGATGAGAAATCAGAAATAAAAGAAAAATTTTTATGAGGTTAAAAACCCGTTTTTACAATAGATGTGTGTAATGTTTTTTAGTCCTAAGAACTTTTTTTTCAAATAAGTCGATTTCAAAACAATAGGTAAAAAGTAAGAGAGGATTTATGATACAAATCGCAGCTGAAAAAAGAAGATAGTTTTTTCAAGTTTAGAACTCTAAGAATATAAATTCTTATTGGTAAGTTATACGCACAGCGATACTTTTGCTAGCATATTTGTTTTCATTGTCTTTTTTCTTTGATTTAGTTCGATTAAAAATTCTTAGACGAAAGAGCAATTTTGTACAACCGGGTGCAATGATCTGAATATTTGTTCCATTCCCTGGAAAGTATCAAACGCAGCTTCGTTGACGCAGAAGAGCAAGTTTTCTTTATATTCTTCATTAAAAACGCTTATTTTCAAAACAAGCACTACACGAAAATATATAATGACTTACAACCTCTTCTTAAGAATACTTCAAACGTTTCGCGCTAGAGAAACTATCATAACGCGGATATCTCTGGCAAAGATATTATAAGCATATATGCGGCACGTGAGGTCGGAGTGTGA
>NC_046662.1:133758262-133762891 GCF_010883055.1 Belonocnema kinseyi
ACTATTAATAGCCGTGAATAAAAATTTTAAGTATAAAAAAATGGTCCCAAAATTTGTATATTTATCCAAAATGGCTGTTAACGAACTCGTCCTTTCTTTTCGAACCTTTCTTTTCTTATCCTTTCTCAATCATAAATTATGAGAATGAGAAAAATTAGAGGCCTTTTAATTTTTGTTATTAATTTCAGTTTTCAAATCATTTGAATTGTTCAAAGTAAAACGCTGTTACTTTTCTCTGTAATATTGATATTTTATCCAATATAAATGAAATTGGAAATAAAGTTTCTTAAGTATAGTCTCAATATACTTGTTCTCTGTCATTTTTTAAATTGTATTTTAATTGTATTTTTATGCTGAAAAAATTTTAAACTATACACTATAAGGATAATTTCATTAAATACAAAACTCGAAACTTTAAGGGGTCTTCAGTAAACTGCATTACCAATTGCATCGGGGGAGGGGGGGGGCATACTAAAAGCTATGGTTCGAACAGGGGTTGGGGGTCAGTGGAAGAAAAGTTACGAACTTAGATAAAATTTAGTATGTTTCCTTATTATTAACTTTTAAAGAATTGTTCTTTTATTCTCTGTTTTTAAGAAACCCCTTTTTCTCTTTTTTCGCTTAAATCCTTTTTAATAGAAAGTCTACTATTATATTTGTGGTTCGGAATTCAACTCGTTTGGTAAAAAATTCTAGTATTCAGTTGAAAATTTTATTATTCTGTAAAAAATGCAAGTATTTTGTTGAAAACTCATCTTGTTTCTTCAGGAATTCAGAAGCTTGGTTAAAAGTTAACTACTTTGTAAAAAAATTATTCTTTTGGTTTTAGATTCACCTCTTTGGTCGAAAATTTAACTATTCTATTTTTAGAAAATTAATCTTCTACGGATAAAAAGTCATTTTTTGGCTAAACTCTTTTGTTAAAACTGTACCTATTTTATTGAAAATTCGTTTTTTAAAAATAATAATTAATTTTTTTTAACTAACAAGGTAAACATTCAATTTTTTGATTTAAATTGATATTTTTATTTAAAATTAATATTTTCTGGTTTAAAATTGCTCCTCCCGGCTTTAAAATTCAAAAATTTTGTTAAAAATTAATATATTTTGTTGAAAGCTCGTCTTATTTTTATAGATCATTAATACAATGCTGGAACATTCATTTCTTTGGTTAAAAAATTAACTATTTTTTTCGCAATTTTTCTTCTTTAATTGAAAATTAAACGGCTTTGTGAAAAGTTAAACTTTATCATTAAAGACTAATATTTTTAGACTCCCCTTGATCTTTGGGATTGACTCTTTTGTTAAAAATTTAATTTCTCGATTTAGTTGAAAATTAATCTTTTTTTAACATGTAATAATTTTCTTGACATTTTCGGTTTTTTGTTTTGTTAGAAATTAATTTTTTATCTGAATATTTTGCAATTTTACATTTTTGTTAGAAATTTATACTTCGTAAGTATAAAATTTAATTATTTTTTAGAACATTCTTTTGTTTTGTTGAAAATTCATCTTTTTGGTCGAAAATTAATTTTCTTGATTTTTTTACATCGTTTTTTTATTAAGAATGCAATGGTTAAGTTCTAAATTAGTATATTTGCTTAACATTTAACTTTTTTTGTTGAAAATTTGGTTTTCTGTGTTAAAAATGACTTTTATTTGAAAATTTCAACTTGTCTATTCTTGATTAGAAATGGATCCTTTATAAGTTAAAAATTCAACTATTTGGTTGAAAATTCATCAAATTTGTTTAAAATTCGTCTTTTTTGGTAAGAAAATTAATCTTCTTACTTGAAAATTCATTATATATTTCGACTTTAAATCTCAGGAATTTAAAGCTTTTCATATTGCATTCAAATCAATTGAAAGTGAGTTTCAATAACAAAGAAAAACTATCCAATTAGGGGTTATAAGTGTTTAAAATCGTGATATATTTTTTTCATAAATAGTTTCGAAATAATTTTCACATTGTACACATCATCAATATAATATACCTAAAAACCAGCTGATGTGTACAATGGGAAAATTATTTCCAAACTATTTATGAAAAAAATTAATCACGATTTTTAAACCCTTAAAACCCCTAATTCTTTCCTTTTCCATTTTTTTTTGTAAAAGCCTTAGTTACTGAGATGCACCCGTAAACGCCTTATATTTCTTTACAATTATTTGAATTCTTCGATTCTTTGAATTATGTTTATAAACTATTTGGATTTCTTTGAAGTTGTGAATTCTGCTGAGCATGAGAATTGCAAGTGGTTAACTGCCCTCAAACTTTTAAAATTAAATTTTAATGTTCAAGGCACAGTCTAGTTACTGGTTTTTGTAATTAAACAAATTATAAGAAAAAAGATTATACGTTTCAAATAATCAAGAAACAAAAACAAACAAAAACAGAATTTTAATATAATATAATAAATAAATTAAATGAGTAGAAAAAACCTTAAATTTTTCCTCGGAATTAAATGTAAATTGTCAATTCGACAATTATTACACCATTAAGCTATTTCCCAGGCGAAGAACCTCATGAAGTCGTTATGTAAGGTTCCCCACTTGGGTTCATTAGTGGCCAAGGTCTTTTGTTTCAGGCGTCATTCACTCTACTGCCACTAGTGTCCGAACCATCTTAACCGATTTTTTCCCCATGTGTCTACTAGCGTCTCTTCTGCACCACATTCTTTTAGATTTATCTCGTTACTTACTTTGTCCATCAGGGTTTTCCCGCATATTATGCGCATGAATCTCATTTAACTAGGGTCTCATTCACACATTCTAACCATTCTTTCTTACCTCTGGGTAGGTCTACTGGTATACCTCTCTGGTCTACCTCTGGGCACGCTGCCATTTACTTTACCTTAATACACTTGTTTCGTTAGTCGTTCATTCGGCATTCTCTCAACATGTCCGAACCATCTTAACCGATTTCTTTCCCATGTGTCTACTAGCGTCTCTTCTGCACCACATTCTTTTAGAATTATCTCGTTACTTACTTTGTCCATCAGGGTTTTCCCGCATATTATGCGGATAAATCTTATGTCAATTGCGTTAATTTTACTCTTATCTTTTTCTTGATAAGTCCATGTCTCGCTACCGTATAGAACAATCGGTACAAATATAGAATTATGTATTGCCATATTAGCTTTATTTGATATA
This sequence comes from Belonocnema kinseyi, assembly GCF_010883055.1. Classification (NCBI taxonomy): domain Eukaryota; kingdom Metazoa; phylum Arthropoda; class Insecta; order Hymenoptera; family Cynipidae; genus Belonocnema; species Belonocnema kinseyi. The sequence continues at coordinate 133,761,416 of NC_046662.1, forward strand.
TTTTTACTTCTGATAAGGGGACCTGCTCTACCAATAACCTTCTTACCTTCGTTTATGCCTCTATTTAATTCCTCATCTATCTTCCCGTCCCTAGTAAATAAGCTACCAAGGTATACGAACTTATCAACTTGTTCAATTCTCCCATCATTCAATAAAATATTGCATAGTGTTTTCTCACTCTTTCCTTCGAACACCATAGTTTTAGTTTTATTTGCGTTAATTTTGAGGCCCATGCTCTTCATGCTTGCATCTAGTTTATTCAACATTCTTTGTATGTCTTCGATAGATTCTGCCATAACAACCTTATCATCTGCGAACACTAACCCACGTACACTTACTGTTTCGAGATCCACACCCTCTTCGTCGAAGAGAGCCATTCTTAAACACTTGTCCATAAATAATATAAATAACCATGAAGACATAACGCATCTTTTTCTAACTCTTTGAATAATATCGAAACAGTCACTCAGTGTCCCATTTACTTTGGACTTCCAAATCTTTGATTCTGTTATTTTCATTACCCTACGAATAAGTATTTTTGAATATATGTTACTTACGGTGCTTAATAAGCTAATCCCTCTGTAATTATTGCAGTCGCTTTTATCTCCCTTTCTTTTGTATATTCGTACAATAATCGCTTTTTTCAATCGTCTGGGACGTCGCCCATCTCGAAACATAAATTTATCAATTCGCACAGTCTATGTGGTATGCACGCGCCACCGTGCTTAAGCATTTCAGCGTTAATACCGTCTACCCCGGCAGCCTTGCCGTTTTTCAAGTTCTTAATTATACCTCTAACCTCAGTGATAAAGACTTTTTAAATTTAATTACTATTTCGAAAATTTCCCTTTTTTAAAAAGAAAACGTAAAAGAAATTAATTAATTTTAATATAATAATAAAAATAATAATTTTAGGCCCCCATTAATTTTAATATTTTCGGCGTGCATAGACAGCTCCGAGTTAGCTATACACTGAAAATTTTTGGGGCGAGTTGCTCGCCCACGCGGTGGAGCTAGAACACCAAATTCATCGCGCGCTGTTCGCCTGCAACTTGTTAAATATCCTTTCTCATATTGGGAACTCTGTGTTCCCACATTGGAACAGCTGTAGTCCCAACAGTATTGGTACAGTAACGCTCCCTTTAGGCGGGAGCACGGAATCCTCACGCCGAGTTTCGTGCGGAGTTATACATACAGTTTATACTCGTGGGGCCATTTCATTCTCTTTTGTGGGACTGCTGCGTTCCCAACACACGGGAAAGGATCTACTCGCACGTTTGGTACTATAGCTTACTTAAATGTGATCTGGCCACTGCACCAAGTGTCATGGTGGCGCTGCGTTGCCACTAAGAAGACAGATGCTTGCTCAAAAAATTTTCAGTGTAGATATGGCTGGCGAAGTCAAGCGCGAGAATTGAGAAACAGAAAATCACCGGCACTGTCGTTTTGGCTTTCGCTTCGGCCCCACCCCTCCCG
>NC_046662.1:133762991-133764208 GCF_010883055.1 Belonocnema kinseyi
ATCTAGTCGGGAGTGGTGCTGACTGAAAACAGATGATTTGGAGCGATTCGCGCGCCATCTGTTGGTCATTCTAAGGACTTATTGAACTACCCTCGTAGCATTGATATTTATATAATTTATATTTTATACTTGAAATAACGTAACCTCAAAATATATGCATATAAAGAGGCGCGCGAAGTATTCAAATCATGAGAATCGCCAGCATCGAAATCCCAAAATATTAAAATCTCAATCTCTTCATTTTATTTTAAAGCAGATAGAGATATAAATAGAACCACCGAAGTGTTCCGACCGGCAATCGTGCATCTTCGAGTTTTCAAATTCAGAAGAGGAGAAATGGGTTGCGCGCGCAACTCAGTCATTTACGTCGTCTCCTACTATTTCCACACGGACATAGACCTGTGATAGCATTGGACCACGTTTCGTTTCAGATCTAAGATTACTGGTATAAAGCAAAATATCCTACAAGTCTTCTTTTAGATTTTTTATGTATCTTGCGTCTTTTAGCGTAATATTGTAATTTTCGATTATCTGCATATATTACTTACGATAAAACTATATTACGAGTCCTGTTGAAAAGGGGTTTAAAGAAATTTTGTAGGATTTTTCAAAACCTATGAGACTTTTTGTCGTATTTTGCGTCATTTGGTTAAAAATTGGAATGTTGTGGTGTCAAATTTCGGGCAGTTCTAATACTTTCATCATAAATAATAAGAATGCAATAAATGAATACAAATTTGTATCACTTTTTTGGGCGAATAACTTTTTTCTGTCAATTTGTGTTTGTACCTTTTGTTGTGCTTCCACAAATTTTTCATTTTTATTTTTAATACTTTTTTTTTTATCAAAACGAAAACTACGTGTCATGTCAAAAAGTAATTCATAACAAATTTATAGCTCTTTTTCGGGTAAATGATTTTTGTTAAATCTTTTTTTTTCGTAACTTGTATAATTTTTTCACAACGTTTTTTTTATATTTTCAATGTTATTTTTCGCAAATAAAACAAAAGGTAAGCCTCCTATTAAGAAGTGATTACTAACGAATTTGTAGATCTTTTTTGAGAACACAATTTTTGTTGATTCATCTTCTTTCGTATCCTGCATAGTTTGAACACAAAATGGGATTTTTCATATCTCATTATTTTTTGTGCAATAAAAATTAGAATGTTCAATTTTACAAGAAAATCCAAAAAGTTTGTATGATAATCTTGTAGGGC
>NC_046662.1:133764308-133767053 GCF_010883055.1 Belonocnema kinseyi
TATTGATGATAATATTATAAATATGTTATATTATAATAGTCTTACTTATATCTTGATCCGCATTTGAAAGAAATTAAAGACATTGGCGATTTTAGAATTCATCTCGTTTGGATATAATACCAAATAGTTGCATTTTCAGAATAAAATAAATAATTTTTAACCGAAAAAATAAATTTTCAAGAAAGTTGTTAAATGATACATTTTCAACCAAAAATATTAAATTTCTACCAAACAAGGTCAATTCCCAACAAAATACATGAACTATAATTATGAATCCTTAATGAAAAAAAATTATTTATTTATTTAACTATTCTGATGAAAATATGGTTGTTGAAAATAGATTTTTGAAACTGACAATTAATCTGTACCATTTTTGGTTTAAAAATCACGTATTTTGTTAAAAATTCTTCTTTTTTTGTGTAGAAATTAAATTGTTTTATGGAAAATTTAAACTTGTTGGTTAAAAATTAAATTTTTCGTTTAAATGACCAACTGTAAATATTTTTTGGTTGCAAAGTCGTTTTGTTGTAAATGCAACTACATTGTTAAAAATTAATATCATAACTTTTGGGTGGAAAATTGGATTATTCACTTAAAGTTCAAGTACTTAGTAATAAAATTAATTTTTTCTTATTAAGGATTCATAATTATAGTTGAAAATTCAACTATTTGCATTCTAATTAACCTTTTGGTTAAAAATTTTCCTGCTTGTAAAAAATGCATCTTTTGGGAGTTAAAAGTCAACAATTTGATAGAAAGTTAAACTATTTGGTCGACAAGTAAAAGTTTGGTTGAAAAAACATATGTTTGGGTTAAAAAAAATTCAGCTTTTTTGTAGATAATACTTTTTCGTAGATAATCTTTTTGGTTGAAACTGCATCATTTAACAACTTTGTTGAAAATTTATTTTTTCGGTTAAAAATTATTTATTTTAATCTGAAAATGTGACTATTCTACGATTGATTAAAAATTAATCGTTTTTATCTGGAAATTGAACTATTCCATTTTTGGTTGAAACTTTATCCTGTACATTGTATTAGTTAAAACACCAATTACTTAATAGAAAATTAATTAATTTTGTTAAAAAGTAAACTTTTGGGTTGAAAATTGATATATTTTGTTAATTAGATTTTTTCCTAAAATATAATTTTGAACCTTTTTTTAAATTAAAATTGTAGCGTTCAAAGTTAAAATTTAGCTCATAAATTTAACAATTCAAGGCTTTCTATTTCGAACCATTCGGTTAAAATTTGTATAGTTTTTAACAGTTGTTTGTAATTGATTGTTTTAAATGAATGGTCAAATATTGTTGACAATTGACGAAATTTTCTTTTTTTTATTAAAAAATTTCAAATTGAATGGGTTAAAAATAAATTTTTTTTATACTGAAAAAATATTTGAAGTCATAAATGAAATAATTTTCTAAACTAATATCTATTAATTCTTTAATCTTGAACGGATTTAGAATCATCTTGTAAAATCAATTATTGTTCAATTTTTAGTACCTTAAATTGAATTTAAAAAAACATTTTATTTTAAAATTCTGTCAATTAAAAAAAAATCATAATCGAAAATAAATTAATTTTCTATCAAATAATTGATGCTTTAACTAATACAATGTACAGGATAAAGTTTCATAAAAAAATGGAATAGTTCAATTTCCAGGTAAAAACTGTGATAAAAAATTGAATTGAAAAAGAAAAAAACAACTAATTTTCAACCAAATAGTTAAATTTTCAACCATAATTAAAAAACCTTGTTGAAAAAAACGTATTTTTTTTTACAGAGTAGTTCTACTCTTAGTTAAATAATCGACTTTTAAACCCAAGAAGATGTACAGTTGGTATTTCAACCAAACAATTGCATATTTGAACAAAAATGATACATTTTCAACCAAAAAGATTAAATTTCTACCAAACAAGGTAAATTTTCAACAAAATACATGAACTTTCAACAAAATTATTACTTTTTAAATTCAAAAAGAGTATTATCTACAAAAAAGCTGAATTTTTAACCCAATTTAAAGGCAAATAATTGAATTTTCAACTATAATTATGAATCCTTAATAAGAAAAAATTAATTTTTTTACTAAGTAGTTCAACTTTAAGTGCACAATCGAATTTTCCACCCAAAAATTATGATTTTAATTTTTAACAATACAGTTGCATTTACAACAAAACGACTTTGCAACCAAAAAATATTTACAGTTGATAATTCAACCGAAAAATGTAATTTTTAATCAAAAAGTAGAAATTTTCCATAACACAATTCTATTTTTTACAAAGAAAGAAGTATTTTAAACAAAATACATGATTTTTTAACTAAAAATGGTATAGATTAATTGTCAGTTTCGAAAATGTATTTTCAACGAAAGAGATGAACACGCAAAAAAGAAAATAAAAATTTTAACAAAGTAGTAGAAATTTTGATAGAAAAGAGGACTTTTTTTTACAAAATAGTTACATCTTCAACAAAATAATGAATTTTTCAATCAAATAATTAAGTTTTTATCCAAACGAGATGAATTCCAAAATCGCCAATTTCTTTAATTTCTTTCAAATGTGGATCAAGGTATAAATAAGACTATTAAAATATAACATAATTATAATATTATTATCAATAATATACGTATATATATATATATATTATTATTATTACACCATTAAGCCATTTCCCTTTCGGGGTAGGCGTGACTCACTCGGCAGGGGAAAGGAGTAGTGTGTGGATGGGATATAGATTTTTCAG
>NC_046662.1:133767153-133770626 GCF_010883055.1 Belonocnema kinseyi
CAGGCGTCATTTGAAGGATCAAGCTCGACGAAAATGGTTCACATTAGTGAATACTAATGCCATCTCTTAGAATTTTCAGGTACTTATCAGACTGCCTGGTATAAATTTTCAAATTCAGAAGAGGAGAAATGGGTTGCGCGCGCAACCCAGTCATTTACGTCGTCTCCTACTATTTCCACACGGACATAGACCTGTGATAGTATTGGACCACGTCTCGTTTCAGATCTGGGATCACTGCTTTATACATGTATAAAAAGTAATATGAAAACCAAAATCCTATTATAAGCATAACAACACGAGGTAGAGAAAAATGTTTAAAAAAAGAATTGTATTTTTTAAGTTTATTTTAAGTTTGTTCAGAAAATATAAATTTAAAAATGTCTGACAAAAAACGAGTGCTCAGCGCGAGTGTCACGATAATATTGTGTACCTCAAAGCCTACAGATCTTTGGGAAACTTAATCTTTAACTATACTTATTTAAGCAAAAAATTCAGAATATGAACACTCATATAAATGCTGCGAGCCACGTGCATAGCGCACAATGAGAATGTGCCCGCGACAATAAATAGTTCATTTACGGATTATTTTATTGCAAACTAACAATTAAGAGATAAATCTTTTTGAAACTTTCCAATAATTTCCGACCTTTTAGTTTAAATTGAGAAATTTATGCAAAATATTTATTTATTCTGATTAACCACACGAGTAAAATTCAAAAATACATTTTTTCAATTTTGAAATTATGGGGTTCTCAATTTAAAAAATCAGGACATAATTTACATACATAGTAAGATACATAAATTTCTATAAAATATTATATAAAAAATAAAATAAAAAAGAACTTTATTATATAAGTTTATCGTTTCATTACAATTTATTTAATTCATAATTAATTACACAAACATAAATATTTACGAATTATTGTTTACTTAAATTAATAATAGTGAGGGAATAGGTTATTCCTATAACATATAACTCAGCATCTAAAAACTCCAAATCGCTAATTATACATGCGAGAACGTTGTACGATCATATTTATTTAAAAAATGAGTTATTTTAAATTTCAACTCAATATGTTTATCAATTAAAACTTTTAATGTCTTCAAACGTATAGTTTCATTTAGTAGAATTTCCGCCGATTTTTTTCAAAACAACAAAATAATATTATTCATAGACAGTAAATTTTAATTGCAAAATGACTCATTTTTCCATAAAAGATGTCAGCTAAAAATATTTATTACGATACATTTATATTTTAATTCAATTCAAAAGTAAATCTTATGCATCTATATATTTTCTTGATGCAAAACTTATTCAAATAATTGATTCATTAATTGAAAATAATAAATAAAAATTCTCGATATAAAATTAGTATTTTATATATTTAAGTATTTGGTATTTAGTATTTACCAGATATGAGGTGGGAGATTGCCGAGATAATGGAATAAGAGAATGTGAAAAACATGCGCTGATAACTACGACCCCTTGATGGATTACCAAAGAGTTACTTTGAAGGCCCAAGTTGCGCGTCGGTAAATGACGAAAGTTAGCAATTTCTGAAATGATTTACCAATTAAGTTTCTGCTCAATTAGTTACCACAAAGATATCTTCGTTGACGATCTGAAAGTTTCGAAAGACTTCGGTGGTCTTCTATTTATATCTCGATCACCACTAGGAAGAAATTAAAGAAATTGGCGATTTTGATGTTTCGCGTTATTCTTAATTTCATGCATGAGTCGATTTTGAGGTTATGTTTTTCAGATGTATATATTATGGATATTATCACTATTGTATATATTATTGATGTTAATATTATAATTATAAAATAGTATTTTGAATCAAATACATAAATTAAAAGAAAATTAATTTAACTGTTTTCAGCAAAATAGATAAATTTTTAAACAAAAATGTAAATTTTTATCCAAAAGGCTGAATTGTATACTAAAAAAGGGAATTTTTAATAAGATACATGAACTTTGCACAAAAGAAATTTATTTTCCACCAAGTCTAATTTTCTATATCAAAATTAATTTTTAATCACAGTTAATTATTCGACAAAAAAGAATTATTTTCTTGAAAATTCCTTGCAATTTTAAAAATACCCTAAAATATATTAAAATCTCATACTAAATTATTAAAATCAATGGAAAATTCCTTGGAATCTATTAAAATATCCTAAAATATATCAAATCCTTTGAAATCTCATATTAAATTACTGTATTCAATTGAGAATTCCTTGGAACCTCTTAAAATACTCTCAAGTATTTCGAAACCTTCAAAATATTTTGAAACACCTTGACATCTTTTCAAGATTTATAAGGTACTTTGGAGTTTTCTTAAACAACCCTCAAATATTTAAATCCTTTCAAATATTTTGAAATCTCTTGAAAATTCCTTGAAAATTTAAAAAAAACCCTAAAATATTTCAAATCTTTTACAATCTGATACTACATTATTGAAATCAATTGAGAATTCCTTGGAATCTGCTAAAATATCCTAAAATCTGATAAATCTTTCAAAATCTCATATTAAATTACCGTAATCAATTGAAGATACCTTGCAACATTTTGAAATACTCTCAAATATTGCAAAACCTTCAAAATATTTTGACCTACCTTGACCTTTCTCTTAATATTTTTAAAGTACTTCTTAAAAATTCTTTGAAATTCCATAAATTTATAAAAATAAGATGAAAATTCCTTGACATCTTTTAAAACATCCTTAAATATTGACAATCTGTTGCAATCTTTAAAAAAATTTAAAGATCTTGGAAATTCCTTGAAATTTAAAAATAACATGAAATATTTCAAATCCTTTAAAATCTTATATTAAATTACTGTAATTAATTGAAAATTCCTTGGAACCTTTTAAAATACTCTCAAGTATTTCGAAACCTTCAAAATCTTTTGAAACACTTTGACACCCATTAAAGATTTCTACTATACTTTGGAACTGTTTTAAATAACTCTGCTAAAATTGTTAAAATTATTTGAAACTCCTTTAAATTATAAAAATAAATTTAAAATTCCTTGACATCTTTTAAAACATCCTCAAATATTTAAAGTCCTTAAAAAGCTTTTGAAATTTCTTGAAATTTTTAGAAGATTCAGATTGAAATTTAGAAAAAAGAAAGATTTGAAAACGTTAAATATTGTAATTTTGTAGATTAGAGTTTTGAAAATGGAATCAATACAAATTCAAAACTTTCGAAATCTTATTTTCAACTATGAAATATAAGTAATTTTCCAATTGATGGAATTCAAGTCTTCAAAATTTGAATTGTAAACTTGGAAGTTTATTTACAAACTATTATTAATCATAAATAAATTGAAAGCGTTCAAAATTTAAAAGTATGTTTAATATATATATATATATATTTAACCACCTATCTCACGATCGTGAGACGTGGTTGTGGCTGAAATTTTACCCCGATTTCAGCCATAACCACGTCTCACAACCGTGAGATAGGTG
>NC_046662.1:133770726-133771910 GCF_010883055.1 Belonocnema kinseyi
GCGACAATCAGGGAAAGGACTACGATACAGACGAGACGGACAAATCAGAACTATCATCCAACATGTCAGGAACACAATCCCCTAATTCCTCTCAAAATCCTCTCTTCGTGATGGATGAAGAAATGGTAAGAAGAAAATGGACCAACATCGAAACCTTAACGGCTAATATGGTAGCTCTGAGGATAGAAAACCAAAATAGGACTTTAGAAATTCAGAGAATTGTAAAGGGATTAGGTTACAGAGGAGACATCGAAGTAGATAAAGAAGAACCCGAATTAACGGAAGACAGAGAAAGTGAATCGAAAGTAAATGAAAGTCGAACTTTAGAACCTGACATAACAGATGACCTAGAAAGCGGTAAAATTATAAACCTAAGATCTCATAAACTTCCGGAAAAACATAGAGAATTTGCTTTAGAAGAAACTCAAAAATTATTAAAGAAAGGAATAATCAGAAACTCCCAATCACCGTTTAACTCACCCTTATGGGTAGTCCCCAAAAAGGGAAACAAACTCAGAATGGTCGTGGACTATAGACAAATAAATAAAGACACCGACCAAGACGCTTATCCGCTACCAATAATAGATGATATCCTAGACCAATTAGGAAAAGCTAAATTCTTTTCTGCTCTCGACATGAGTGCTGGTTTTCATCAAATTCCTATGAAAGAGGAATGTAAGAAATATACTGCATTTTCTAATTCTCAAGGGCACTTCGAGTATAATAGGATGCCCTTCGGCCTAAAAAATGCACCGGCAACTTTTCAAAGGATGATGGATAACGCATTCAGAGGACTGATAGGGAAAGAATGTTTTGCCTATATCGACGATATTGTAATAATCGGAACAACTTTACAAGAACATAACAGTAATTTAGTTAAAGTCCTACAACGTATTAAGGAACTCGGCTTGAGACTAGAACCAACAAAATGTGAATACCTCAAACCTGAATTAGAATATTTGGGACACTTAATTACTAAAGATGCAGTTAAACCCAACCCTGTAAAAATCAAAGCTGTACAGGATTTTAAAAGCCCAACTACAGTGAAACAAATCCAATCATTCTTAGGACTCGCAGGATACTACAGAAAATTTATAAAAAATTTCTCGTCAATAGCCAAACCTCTTACATTGTTAACTAGAAAAGATATTCCTTTTAAGTGGACAACAGAATGCGAAAACGCA
>NC_046662.1:133772010-133777554 GCF_010883055.1 Belonocnema kinseyi
TAGCGCGTTGGCCCAGCGCAAGTTCAGTTCTTTCTAATCTCGCATCCTAAATTGTAAAGTAAATTGTGTAACCTTTGAATAAAGCAAGTCGAGTACCATTCGATGACTCGACCACTTTTTTAAAAATTCAAACGTGTATAATTCGGCATAACAATATTATGGATTCTTTCTCAGCATTTTTAGAAAACTTTAAAGATTTTGTCTAACAATTTATTTTTAAAAACAAGGAATCCTTTCAAATTTTTTGTATAAATATGATTTTAGTGGATGTTTTCAGTTTGTCATTTACTGCGATGCCGACAAATGTTGAGCGAAGTATAGATTTTTTAATATTTCGAAAGAAAAATATTTTAAAGAATTTTGAAAGATTTGAATATTATAAAAAAGTTTTCTTTTGTTTCCTAAAAAATGTAACATTTTTCTTACTTTTAATGTTCATTTTGAAGAGAATACTTAAAGAGATTCCAAGATTTTCAAAGAAAATCGTCAAAATTATCAAAAATTAATTTTGAGAAAATATTCTACAACTTTTTCAAAACATTTCAAGAAATTGTTAAAAAAGATTGTGGAAAATTTTAATAATGAGAAGATTTTTAAAAGGTAAAAGAAAATTCAGATTTCTGAAGATTTTGAAATCAAGTTTTAGTTTCTATTTCAGAATTTGGAAAGGATTTAAGAAATTAAATATTTTTGGCCTAACATTTCGGGGAAAGTTGTAATTTATTTTTTATTTAAAAAACAAATTTTTTTAAAGAAAATTTAAAAATATGTTGAAACTTTCTGAGACATTTTAAAACTGCATTGGCTCAAGAATCCGGTAAACAAAAGTATCAACACTCAGAAATTTCCGAAAAAGTAAATATGATTTATCGCGTATATGCTTGGACTGATGTCATTTTTAGATGACGGTTGCTGACAGTGGAACCATGGAGTGGTTGTTTAATCTTTTTTTTTTTAATTTTCATATACAATATTGCCTAAATTCATATAAATTGATTTAATATTCAATTTGATGTAATATGATGTAAAAATGGAAAAAATTTTTAATTAGTTGTTTTTTGGTAGACAACAAAGCTTGTATGGAGATTCCTTTCTTTATTGAAAATTCAAATATTTGGTTAAAAATTAATTTTTTAATTTACAAGCTTTGATTGAAAATTGCAGTATTTTAACAAGTCAATTTATGTAGTTCAAACTTTAACTATTCTATTTATTTCTTATTGGTTTAAAATTAATCCTCATAGTTGAGAATTCTTTTTTTATAGAATATTTATTCTTCAACGCCCAAATTTATCTTAAAATTTTTACGTCTTAAAAAATTTTAAAAATTGTCGAAGATATTTTAAATTTTTCCCAGCATTTTTAGAAATCTTTTCAAATTTTCTCTAACAATATATTTGAAAAAACAAAAAATCCTTTTATATTTTCATATGAATCTGAAGAATATTCTTTCATTGCCTTTCGAAATTGTCAAAAAGATTTTTAATTGGTTCGAAAACCTGACTGATTACATTCTGCATGAATATGATCTTAGTGGATGTTTTCCGTTTGTTATTTGCTGTGAGGCCGATAAACGTTGAGCGAAATATAGATTTTTTGAGATTTCGAAAGAAAAATCTTGTTAAGAATTTTGAAAGATTTGAAAAGTATACAAAAGTTTTCTTAATTTTCCTTAGAAAATTTACAATTTTTTATTTTTAAAGTTAATTTAAAGAGAATCATTAAAAAGGTTTCAAGATTTTTAAAGAAAATTATCAAATTTATCAACAAATAATTTTGAGCGAATATTTTACAACTTTTTAAAACATTAAAAAAAATTGTGAAAAAAAATCTGGAAAATTTTAAGGTAATTTGTATAATTTTGCACAATTAAAAAAATAGGAAAAGTTAGAATTTATTAAAAACATAATTTTGAAACTTTAAAAAATAATTTTAATATTGAGAAGACTTTTAAGAGATAAAAGAAAATTCACATTTTTGAATATTTTGAAATAAAATTTTTCATTCTTTTTCAGAATTTGTAAAGGTTTTAAGAAATAGAAAATTTTTGGGTTAAGATTCCGGGGAAAGTTTTTTTTTTTTTTTAATTTAAAAAAAAAAATAATTTTTAAAGAAAATTTAAAAATATTTTGAAAATATTTAAAACATATAAAAAATGCGTCGACTCAAGAATCTGGTAAAACAAAAGTATCAACACTTAAAAATTACCGAGAAAAATAAATACAATATACCACCCAGTTCACATTCGTGAGACGTGACCATAGGTGTGATTTATCGCGTATATTCTGGGAGCTGTTGTCATTTTTAGTTGACGGTTGCTGACAGTAGAACCATGCAGTGGTTGTTTGATCTTTTTTTTTTTAATTTTTATATCCAATATTTCCTAAATGCATGTAATTTGATATATTTTTTTTATATATTTCAGACAATTTAAAATTATTAAATTAGAATATTCCGCAAAGTGTGATTTTGTTTTGAATTCGCCCAATTTGTTGAAATGATATTTGTAGGGCGAAGGGGAATCTTCAATTCTTGCAGATTCTTAGCACCTCCAGTTCGCAGAACCGGCGGAGAGTTTCCGAGAAATGTATTTCCCCGCCAAACAAATGCAATATAAATAGATGAGTAGCTCTTTAAAACTGCTTTCTTGAACACTTATTATATAATCTAAGGAAATAGTATTTAGTTGAACTTTAATTAAATAAATAAATTGATTAAAATAAATTAAATAAAAAAATATCTAATTTTCTTTTAAATTTTACTACTTTTCACATTTCCTAATTTAGTATATGTACTAATAACTAAGTTATTTGATTCAGCCTTTAAAAATAGGAAAATAAAACTTTTAAACAATCTGGGCTATTGAATTCAGCTTCAGTTTAGAGTTAAAAAATCATGTTTGTTTTTGCAATTACAATCATTTTTAATACAAAATACAAATTTGGAATAACTATTAGCTTGTTACAAAGATAAAACCACATTCCAAGTTTTGACAAGAAGGAATCACCGCTTATCTGTTTTTTTACAGTCATATAAATATAATTTTCGTAAGATTCCGGAGATATTTCAAAAACATTTTTGAAGATTTCACATATCAAAATTTAATTTTTCTTGCCTTGATAAGGGCACTGTACGAGTACCGAAACGTTGATTACAATAGGATTTTTGGTTTTCGTTTATTCGTGGTGGTCCAAATTTGGTCGTTGGATTCTTGTTTTGTTTAACAAGATTTTGCATCGATTTCACACATGCTGAAAAAAATACAGAAAATTTGTATGCATTTTTTTATTTTGCAAGACACACAAAATATTAGAAAAAATTACAGTCAGCTTAAAAGATATTTAGGACTTTCAGAAGATTTGAAGAAATAATTTTTCGAAAAACTATTCATATTTTTAAATATTGTTAATCTCTTAAAAAATTCTGAAATTCCTAAAGAATTTTTGTAATAAAAAATTAAATTTTTACAATGACCTTCAAAACTTAGAGATTTGTAGAAACTTCCAGGGGAATCTTACCAAAGAAATGTCATCCTTCCTAAATTCTTAAATAGCTTCTAACATTTTTTTCGAAATACTCAACATTTGATAAAATTGTTAAAAATTGTTTTAATAATGTATAGAAGATTTTAAATTGTCTAAAAAATTTCAAATTTTAAATTACTTTAAAACCTTTACAAAACTTCTACACCTTCGAAATATCTTTTCAAATCATTCAGTTTTCCTAAAAAATCTTTTAATTGTCCTAAAATCTTCTAGATTTTCTTTCGTATGTTTTAAAATCAAAACACAATTGTTTAAAAGATTAAGATATTCTAAATTTTTTGTCCATTATGTATTTCATTTTTCTTACCTCTTTCAAAGTTTGAAAAAGTTTACAAATTGTATACTACGATAGAAAAATTTTAAGAACAGAGTTATTTCCTATAATATTAGAAAACCCATTTGTAATTAAAATTTTCTTTTGAATCAATAATGTTTAGAAATAGTTGGAAAACGTTTGATCATGAAATGAAATTACTTAATTGAAAATTACCATTTACAAAATTTATGTTGCGGTAAACTCGTAATATTTATTAATAGACTTAATTACAGACGCTTAACTTGAACAGTATTTTTTTGAGTGACTCGCAAAATTCTTAGAAATTGAAAAAATCAAGTGCAAGAATAAAAAACGAACATATATATCTTATTTTTTCATATCTAACATTGTCTAGTAAATCATTAATATCCAGGGGCGAACTGGGCCTATTATCCCTATCAATAACAGTTAATATGCATGAATATTTTAAATTTTATGCATATTTTGAAATAAATCTCATATTAAATTAACGCAAACAATCAAAAATTCTTTGGAACATTTTTAAATACTCTCAAATATTGCAATTCCTTCAAAATATTTTGACACAACTTAAACTTTTTTTTAAAGATTTTTAAAGTACTTTTGAATTTTTTTAAATAACCATTCTAAAATTTTTTAATTCTCTAAAATTTCTTAAAATAATAAAAATAAGTTGAAAATGCCTTGACATCTTTTAAAACATCCTCAAATATTTAAAATCTTTTGAAATCTTTTGAAATCTCTTGACATTTTTTAAAGCTCTTGGAAATATATTGATAATTTAAAAATATCATGAAATATATCAAATCCTTTAAAATCTCATATTAAATTACTATAATCAATTGAAAATTCCTTGGCATCTTTTAAATTCTCCCAAATTCGTCAAATCCTTTAAAATCTTTTGAAATGCCTAGAACTCTTTTTAAAGATTTCTAAAGTAGGGTAGAGTGGGGTTAAAAGTGCCGCGGGAAAAAAGTGCCACATATTATAAAATGGGGAACTTTAATGTATTGTATATGTTTTTATGCAAAAAACAAAGAAGTACCTAATTGCATTGTTATGAAAAATAAACTTTGGCCACTTTTAACTCCGCCCTACAAATTATTATATTTTGTGTTTTCGTACGTGGCACTTTTTCCCTCTGGCACTTTTAACCCCACTCTATCCTACTTTTGAATTTTTTAAATAACCCTTCTAAAATTTTTTTATTTCTTTGAAATTCCTTTAAATTATAAAAACAAATTAAAGATTCCTTTACATCTTTTAAAACATCCTCAAATATTTAAAATCCTTAAAAATCTTTTGAAATCTCTTGAAATTTTGTAAAGCTTCGGATTTAAATTTAAAAAACAAAAAAGATCCAAAACGTTAAATATTGAAATGTTTGTATATTAGAGTTTTGAAAATGGGATCAATAAAACTTCAAAGCTTTCGAAATGTAATTTTCGAACATTTTCAACTATTCAATAAGAATAATTTTCAACTCGATGAGATTCAAGTCTTTACATTTTGAATTGTAAACTTGAAAGTTTATTTATAAAAAATTAATAATCATAAATTAATTGAACGCGTTCAAAATTTAAACGTACGTTTTTCAATCGAGCAATCTCTAAATGAAATTATTTCAGACTGAAATTTAGAAAACAGAAAAATTTCAAAATGTTAAAAATGTTAATGTTTGTAGATTAGTTAAAGTATTAAATT
>NC_046662.1:133777654-133781282 GCF_010883055.1 Belonocnema kinseyi
GAATCTAATTTTTCTTAGTCTAAAAAACTCTACTTACAATTGGTTTTAAGTTTTATTTATCTCTTCGTGGATTCCGCTAAAACCGCTTGGTCCTTGATTGTTGGTTGGAAGTCTGTGAAGTTCCTGGGTACTGTTGGCTGATGATGTGTCGCAGACCTCTTAGTGCTGTTACGCAGTTGCGTCTTCCGCCTGATTGCGGGTCTCGTTCTAATTTTTTCTGATTTGGTTTACGTTGGATAGCACCTACTCAATTCAGTGGCTAGTTTTACCCAATCAGATATTTTTATTTTCTTTTAACGAGTCTTTCCTTAGATAAGATCCGGAGTTCTTCCCGAGTTCCGTAGAACTCTACTTGCCTTACAATTCCGTAGAATTGTTGATGTCAAGAGCGAATTTCCCTAGAATTCAATGTTGGTTCGTCGAGGATAGTGTCTTTTTGAAAAATAATCGTTTTACACTATTCTGGCAGGATCGCCAGAAATGTTATGCCGAATTATACACGTTTGAATTTTTAAAAAAGTGGTCGAGTCACCGAATGGTACTCGACTTGCTTTATTCAAAGGTTACACAATTTACTTTACAATTTAGGATGCGAGATTAGAAAGAACTGAACTTGCGCTGGGCCAACGCGCTACGTTTATAGCCCGGATTTGTGAGTGGGAGGAGTCCAAAGGGGTCAACCATTACAATATCTTCAGCAATTTTTTAATTTCTTAGGACGTAAAAATTGTAAGAAAAATTTGGGTGTTGAAGTGATTAAAAATATTTTAGAAGTTTAAAATATTTCCTAATATTTGTAAAGTATTTACAAAACGACGAATTTTCGAGAAATAGTTAAATATTCTATAAAAAAAGTATCTTTCAATTTAAAAAACCCTGTCATTATTTGCAAGATTACATGATTTTTGCACTTTTTCCACAACATTTAAAAAATGCAATGACCCTGCCAAGGTTACCAGGTTTTGTGTAAAA
The DNA here is from genome assembly GCF_010883055.1 of Belonocnema kinseyi. Lineage (NCBI taxonomy): Eukaryota > Metazoa > Arthropoda > Insecta > Hymenoptera > Cynipidae > Belonocnema > Belonocnema kinseyi. Next base: position 133,778,627 of record NC_046662.1, read on the forward strand.
GAAATAATTAACTTACGTTATGTCCCACTTGTGTTCTACATCATCATTAATACCTTTCGTAACACAAAAGTTATAATTAGCGTTTCGACTGAATTGTATTTTAATAAATATTTCCAATTTCATTACACACAAAAAAACTTTAAACAAATTATTGAAAAAAATCAATTTTGAAAGATTTTCAATTACATGCTTTGCAACATTTTTTAAACTTTGAAAGGTTTCAAGAGAATGCAACAATATTCTTATGATTAATACGAAAATCTAAAAGGATTTTTTTTATATTAATTTTTTGATAAAATTTTTTTAAAAGATTTCTATAAATTCCGTCAAAAAATCGGAATATTTAAGACAAGTTAAAAAAATTTTTTTTATATTTTTTAAAATTTTAAGAAAAATTTGCTTCCGTTTCAGACATTTAGAAATTTCAGAAGATTCTGAATGACTAAAAAAATATATGTCCGAAAATTTACCAAATATTTTTTTTTTTTAAACTTACATTTGTAACAAGAAAAATGAATTGTATACTAAGATTAATCTCAAGCATTAAAAAGACAAATTAAATAGCTTAATTTTCAACCTAAAAACAACGGATTTAAAAAAGTTTAATTTTCAATAAAAAGAAGAATTTTTAACCTAGAAAATTAATTTTCTGACAAAAAATAACAAACTTGTAAACAAAAATGTTTAAATTGTCAATCATATAGACGAATTTTTTACTGAAAAAGATCAATTTTGAACAATAATTAAAATAGTTAAATTTTCAATTAAAAATCTACAAATTTCCAGAAAGAATAAAATTTTTAATGAAAAAGATGATTTTTTAACCCAAAAGATAAATTTTCTACCAAAAAAAAAACAATGAATTCAAAAAACATATACTAATCTTAAAACACCAAAAAAGTATTAATTTTCAATAAAAATATTTGTTATTTTTCACCATATTTTATTTTTTATCGTTATGTACTAAACGAGTGATTAAAATTTTGATTAATAGGCTCTTGAATTAATCTTTGAAAACCAAAAAAACAGTAGTTTTCTCCAAATGTTTAATTGTGCATGATTTTAAAAATTCCCTTAAGATCATTCAGATTCTTTTATGTAAAATTTTTAATCAAAGCGTCACAAATTCACCTAGCCAGTTTGCGAACTAGAGTATGGACCATATAGGCGAAATTACCCACTCTGATCTTCTCTACCAACATTGTCAAACTGGAAAAATGCCGCCTTGTTTGACCGCTCAAGTAGAACCCACGAAGGAATAATAAGGAGACCAACTCCGTTCTCCCACTCGGCAATAGAAACATTACCGTAAGTGATACGCACATTACATAAAGATCTTAGATTTGAGTGTGCAGGTGTCCTCTTCTTATACATGGAAAAGTGTGCGAGTTGGAAAGTTCGTCAAATTGACGTAAATTTAGAGGTTCTGTTTGTTTTGATGCAAGTGTCAGAAATGTGTTCTAAGCCATGAGGTGTCAAGTTCCGGGTTGTGGACGAAGTTACACGCTGAATAAGGCAAATACACTTCGTTTTTTTTAAGCCTTCACTGTAAGTACAATAAACGTCTTATATATTTTATTGTTTTACCTAACTGTCATTGAGCCTTGAGAAACTTTAGCCTATTTATCATATTACAAATTTAAAAGGTACTTGCCTATACGTTTGTTTCTCAAAATCTGTTCAAACATTTTTCAAACAAGTAACGAAAATACTGTTTATATATTTATTTTGTGTATCTTTCGTATGATGATCAACAAAAGAACACAACCTCTACGTTACGTCAATTTGACAAACTTTCTCACTCGCACACTTTTCCATGTATAGGAAGAGGACAACAGCGCACCTGCCCACTAAAATCTAAGATCTTCCTGTAAAGTGCGTATCACTTACGGTAATGTTTCTATTGCCAGTTTCAGATGGCTTCCCACTGGCAGTTGGGTCTCCTGATTATTCCTTCGTGGTAGAACCGTCTATCATCTATTTCAGTTCGTAAACTGGCCTGAGGATTTGGGGGCGCTTTATTTTAGTTCGCAACAACCTCAGGTAATAGGTGGCGCTGGCGAAAATCGTTTGAAAATAAATACATGGGATTGCCTATCTCCCACCTCATCTCTGGTATTTACCGACTTATTATCGGCTATTTGATGGACTTGTTCGACGGATGATGATTGCAGGGGCAAAGTAGTTAGTGGGTGCGATTTTCGGGTTGAGAGGAATGTGGGGATCGGGCAATTTTCGCCGGGAGCACCGTCTACAATTAGTTCCTGGAACCTTACACGTGCCGCATCTAGGCTTACAATATCTTTGTCTCTGGCATGCGCAGTACTCAGGGGGCGGTACCTATTTCAGTAGCCAATGGAAAGTTGGCGGGAACTTTTATAAGCGGAAAATAATAAAATAAAGAAAAAATAAGGAAAAAATAAGCGGTCTTAGCAGACAACAAAAAACAATCTACTCGCCGTATCGTATTCACAATAGTCAAATTATCGTTAAATGCTTATGATAAATAAACAGTACTCTTTCATATCGGTTATATAAAATATTTTTCTTTTATCAAGTGTTATGCGCAAAAGAACGTTTAGATATTTTTAAAAAGTAACCGAATTGCTGTTAGGCAATTCGGTGTTTCTTTATTAACTTTTTTATACAATTATTG
>NC_046662.1:133781382-133782836 GCF_010883055.1 Belonocnema kinseyi
GCTGCATTAGTTCAGATAGGAAGTTTTGTCCTTGATCGGATAAAATGGTTTTAGGTGCACCAAAGATATAGATATAGTGTTCTAAAAGTCCATCAATGATTGTGTTCGATGTTTCGTCCTGTAGTGGTAACAGGATGGTGTATCTTGTTAACCTGTCTTGGATACTCAATATGTATTTATTACCTTTTCGCGTTTCTGGTAACGGTCCAAAAATGTCTAGGGCGATTTTATCATTAGGGTTTGTTGGGATATCGGGTAATATACTGGATGCTTGGTTGGTAATTCTGGTAGTTTTTTGTATTTGACAAATGGGACATTTCTTAACATAATTCTTAATTTGTTCATCCATTCCTAACCATATTCCAATTTTTTTTGCTCGTTCTAGAGTATTCTTTTCTCCTAAGTGAGTCGAGTGAGCTTCTTTCATAATTTGTTCTTTTTCAGCTTTAGTGAGCTCTCGAGTTTTTGAGAAACATAAATGGAAACCTGTATCTGGATAGTAGTTCGATAGAAATTGTATTAGTTCTTGGATTAGTTCTTTTTGTACGGTAGTGAATAACGGATCTTCAAATTGTAATCGTACCAAAGTCAGTTTTTTATCTCTAATTTCTTCTATAATCCAGGCTAAGTGTTTTAGCCAGTTTTCTTCTTCATATTTCGGCATACTTTCTTTTGTAATTTGCTTCCATAATTTTCCTACAGCATTTGGTCTAATTTTTACTCGCTCGTTGGTTACGGGATTCAATTGCCATTCCATGAATTCATTGTACCAATTAACTTGAGAATTTTCAGGTATGTCCTCCATGTCGGAGTCTGTGAAAGAATCTAATTTTTCTCCACTGGATATCTTAACTTTTTCTTGCGGGTTTAATGTTTTAATTTCAGTAATTTTGGGTTTTGCTTTTATGGGTTCTGGTGTACCTAAAACTTGGATTTCTTCAATTTCAGGTAGTTGTGCTTCTAATTCGTCTATGAGGGCATCTTCAAAGGCTTCTTGCAATAAATCTTTTTCTCGGATAGGGAAAAGTCTTGATAAACAGTCTGCAGCTTCATTTTCCTTTCCTTTCACGTATTGTACTTCGTATTTGTATTCTTCCAGTCTTAACCTCCATCTCAACAGTCGTGAACTGGGGTCTTTTACATTATGGAGCCATAAAAGGGCTTTGTGATCAGTTTGGATCTTAAAGGGTTTTCCAAGTAAATATTGTCTTAATCTTTTAACCGCCCATACTATGGCTAATAATTCCTTCTTGCTAGTACTATAGTTTTCTTCAGCTTTATTTAATGTTCTTGATATAAATAAACAAGGATGTCCTTTTTGTGATAATACTGCACCTAATCCGTGGTTAGAAGCTTTCTTTAACGTGTTAAAGCTTTCTGTACATGTAGGTGTCCAATCAAAGATAGTGTCTTTTTGAATCAATCTTGTTAATGGTTTTGCTATAGATGAAAAG
>NC_046662.1:133782936-133787561 GCF_010883055.1 Belonocnema kinseyi
ATTTTTAAAAAGTAACCGAATTGCTGTTAGGCAATTCGGTGTTTCTTTATTAACTTTTTTATACAATTATTGTCGTAGGCAAGATTAGAACTGAACTCGAGAACATAGGTATGGTCCTACTTATAGTCTAGCGGATACATGCGTGATTACCTAAATCTATGACGCAAGTAGGTCAAAGTCAAGTGCGTAACACAAGCATCATTATTTTATTTTTCTTCTTGCAATTCTGCTGCAAAATAATAAAGTGCAACTTTCCGCATTTGAAAGTTCCGGCCAACTTCTCATTAGCTACTGTATTGGTACCACCCCCAGCGTACTGCGCATGCCAGAGATATACGCGTTCTGACACCACTGGTGCTTGACGACCACGAAAACGACAGAAATTGAGGTTATATCATTTTTTCGCAAAGTCAAGTAAATTTTCCGTTGGAAATTGGAAAAGAAAAATCTATCTGAAAAAAATGGCGTCTTGTGTTCATAGCTGTCAAACATTCCACTGCAACAAAAATACATCTGTACATATACAGTATGTACAGTTACCGCAGTCAAATCACGCGGCACTTTGTACAGCATAGTCGTAGAGGTCCTATACACACACATACACACATGTGTGTGTGTGTGTGTGTAATTCATGATTATTAATTTTTTATAAATAAACTTTCAAGTTTACAATTCAAAATGTAAAGACTTGAATCTCATCGAGTTGAAAATTATTTTTATTGAATAGTTGAAAGTGTTTGAAAATTAGATTTCGAAATCTTTGAAGTTTTATTGATCCCATTTTCAAAACTCTAATCTACAAACATTTCAATATTTAACGTAATGGATCTTTTTTGTTTTCTAAATTTAAATCTGAAGCTTTACAAAATTTCAAGAGATTTCGAAAGATTTTTAAGGATTTTAAATATTTGCGGATGTTTTAAAAGATGTAAAGGAATCTTTAATTTGTTTTTATAATTTAAAGGAATTTCAAAGAAACAGTTACCGCAGTCAAATCACGCGGCACTTTGTACAGGATAATCGAAGAGGTCCTATATATATATATATATATCCTCGGTAGTGATGGGTGGGCATTCTTTATCAGGTGTTATGAGGGCAACACATAACTCCTTGAAGCTATTTATATTTTCTGAGTCTTCGTCCAGTCTATGCTGCACTTCGTAAACATCTTTCCAAAATACTTCGACCTCCTCTGGTTTGGGTGGGGGTTCGCGAGTAACCGGAGTGTTTTGGAAGAGTCGAGATGGGTCAAAGAGAAACTGTTGATTTTCTCTGACCCACCTCTCCCTCCGCTCTAGACTTCACTTAGCGTCAGATAGTATCCGTATTCTCTCAACAATATGCTGCCTGATGGTCAGCAGCTTTGACTTGTTAAGCGTGTGATAACGGGTCCGGAGTTTGCGCGCGCGCTTTCGAACCTTGGCTCTAGAATCGAACCAAAGGGCCTATGACAAAGCTACCGAACGCGTCCTCGGGTTGCGGATAGAGGGTCCCTGTACCAAGAGTTTCTGCTGAATATGGTTTCAAAAATAAATAGGCAGTCGCGGAAAATAGTCCAGGGGTGGTCCCGAAGGAATTTACCCCCAAGCGGAGGTGTGAAAAAACCGTGCCGAAAGCTGAATGGCGCCTTATCCTTGCATGCGAAGCTCTACAAGGATGGAAGAACCCCTTTCCCTAGCTAGACCTGGGGGAGTCAATGAAAATGGATTCAATGCGATGGGTCAGCGGGATCTCGCGACCTTTGGAGTGGACGGAGCGACTGAATCACGACTTACTAGAGTGCTACGATGCGAGTGTGGCCCCTTAACGGGGTTACATGGCACGGCTGCATGCTCTGTGGTGCGAGAAACATCCGGAGCTATCGCACTTTTCGCAGCAACGTCTGCGAAACCATGCTGAACTACCCCGAAAAAGGGGCTACGTAAGCGGAACGCCTACTCTACCACAGCTAGAACAAATCCAATAGAGGAAGAGCGATGCCTTACGGCCCGGAGAAACATCAACACCAAGGTTTCTGTCAAGCCTAAAGATCTGGCTGAAATGGGTGACGAGATTCGTGGACATTTTTTCGAAGCATCTGACCTCTGGGCTATCAATTATTGTGTGTATAATGCAGCGAGAGCTTTGGCCGATGCGAACAGTAAAACAAAACCAACGGTTGATCATAAGACCAAAAGACGAATGCATCAACTTGCCATAAAGATAGACTGGGCAAGTAATATGCGTCCCGCATTCAGTGCGTGATTGACTACATCACATCTGGCAGGAATTTTACCGTCAAGGTTCGAAAGTTCGCGCGCGAACTCCGGACCCGTTATCACACGCTTAACAAGTCAAAGCTGCTGACCATCAGGCAGCATATTGTTGAGAGAATACGGATACTATCTGACGCTAAGAGAAGTCTAGAGCGGAGAGAGAGGTGGGTCAAAGAAAATCAACAGTTTCTCTCTGACCCATCTCGACTCTTCCAAGACCCTACGGTTACTGTCGAACACCCACCCAAACCAGAGGAGGTCGAAGTATTTTGGAGAGATGTTTACGTAGTGCAGCATAGACTGGACAAAGACTCAGAAAATATAAATAGCTTCAAGGAGTTATGTGTTGCCCTCATAACACCTGATAAAGAATGCCCACCCATCACTACCGAGGAGGAGAAAAAAGTATTAAGAGGGATGAAGAACTATTCCGCACTGGGGCCAGATTGTATCAAAACCTTCTGGTGGAAGAAGTTTTCTTCAACCCATCAGCATTTGACCCGTATTTTCACCTCATATTTGAAGTCGAGAGAGCCGATTCCAAAGTGGTTGGTGGAAGGGCGCACAATACTCCTGCCGAAAATAGGCAACTTAGCTGACCCAAAGAATTACAGGCCAATAAGTTGTCTGAACACACTTTGTAAGATATTCACAGCTATCCTAAATGATAGGATTGTTCGGGCAATTGAACCTGTGTGGCAAGAAATGTATGAACAACGAGGCTCAAAGAAAGGCGTAGCCGGATGCCGGGAAAACCTGCTCATCGATAGATGTGTCTGTAAAGATGCAGCATTCTACCAGCGTGACCTATCGATGGCCTGGATTGATTATCGGAAAGCTTTCGATTCGACCTCCCCTAGACTTATCATCTGTCTTTTGAAAATCTTAAAGGTTTATCCGCAAATAGTTAGGTGCATAGAGAGATTGATGTCGCTTTGGAAAAACAGATTTACTATCTCATCTGGAAAAAATCGTGTGACAACTAACAAGGTCACCTTTCAGAGAGGTGTCTTTCAGGGCGACACCATAAGCCCACTCTTCTTTTGCCTTACGTTATTGCCTCTATCTCTAGCACTTCGCCATTCCGACGGGTACTTGCGCAGACAACCTGCAAATCGAAAGTACAAGGTCACTCATGTATTTTACATGGACGATCTTAAGATCTATGCTAAAAACAGAGAGCAACTGCATCTAGCTCTGGGGATTGTCGAACGATATACTAAGGAAATTGGAATGGAATTTGGGTTAGACAAATGCGCCAAGGTTTGTTTGAAGCGAGGAAAACCTTATAACATCCCTGAAGATACTGAGCTCGTTGATAGAAGCGCTATACGACACCTTTGCGCTAGAGAGATTTATACATACCTGGGCGTGCCACAGAGCCGCATTCAGGATGTGACATCTATAAAGGATACTTTCCGAAGCAGATACAATCGTCTCATCCGACAGTTTTGGTCTTCCGAACTGTCGGCGAGGAACAAAGTATCTGCAATGAACATGCTTGCCGTCCTTGTAGTACTCTATTCATTTGGAGTAGTTCCATGGACGAAGAACGAGCTCAGATCCCTCGATATCGGGACAAGAAAGGTTATGCACATGAACAAAAGCATGCATCTTAAGTCTTCCGTTCCGCGACTGTACATCTCACGTCGTCAAGGTGGTCGCGGAATATTGAGGCTTGAAATGTCTTCACAACAGGATTATTCTGGGTATAGCACATAGAGTTGCAAATTGAAGAGACCCTCTTCTTAAAATGGTCAGGAATCACGAAGAAGTGGGCAAAGGAGCGTTTCTGTACAAAGCAGTGGAGGATGCTGCTGAAACACTCAGACTTGACTTCAGTATTAGGGGTGAGCAAAATGCATCAAATCTAATCTATCTCGAGTACTCACTCCTGAAAGCCCGGATTAAGAGAGCACAAGAGAAAAACTTTCGTGAACAGCTCCTCGATAAGAGGATGCACGGTATCTTCCACAGAAATGTGAAGGATTAGTCAATGTCTTGTGAGCTAACGTTTTCTTTCCTTAAATTGCCCGGATTGAAATCTGGTACGGAGGGTTTCATTTTTGCATGCAAAGACGGTGTCATTTCCACCTTAACATACCGTCGCCACATTTTGAGCCAACACATTCCTGATGATAGCTGCAGGGCGTGCCATGTACACCCCGAGCATTTAGCTCACATACTATCTAGTTGTCCAACTCACGCGGGAACGACCTACATTCAAAGGCACAATGCGGCACTAAGAGTGCTTCATTACCATCGCTGTCACTCTTACGGCATTAACCTTAATAGCGCTCCTCTAAATGCTTCTAGGGAAATCGAGTCAATTGTCGAGAATGGGAAGTGCCGCATATACTGGAACTTTAT
>NC_046662.1:133787661-133789460 GCF_010883055.1 Belonocnema kinseyi
TCTTACTCTCAATTTCTCTATCTATTCTACTTGTTTCTAATTCCTCATTTTCTAAATACCTACTATTCTCATTTTCTAGTCTCCAATTACCTAACGTATTCTTAGTATTTGGGGATAGTATTAAAATTTCATTTCTTTGTGAGGTACGATTTTGTCTATTTGGGTTTGGGGTACTTTCTATCTGTGTTTTTGTTGTCATTCTGGGGATTGCATCTATCGCTTGACTTGTATCTTTTCTCCCCCATTCTAACTCTCTATTTCGTATCGTTACGAATTCTAAACTCAAATTTCTTGCTAATTCCTCTCTTCTATTTTCTCCTTTGACCGATTGAATAATAATATTTTCATTTTAAAAATTACCCGCATCTGCTTGTGCGTTATCTTCCTCGTTTATTCCTTCTGAATCTATTCTATTCTCTCTATTTTCTCCTATACTATTTCCCGGAGTTGCCATTTTTGAAATAATTTTTATTCTACCCGACCTTAACTTCATTCGATTTTTTCTATTTTATTTCTCGTTTTTTCCGACTAGCTCAGGGGTTTTACAGACTGACTAAAAACCGGCGCGTTCACTCAAGTGAGCGCCTCGGTTTTTACTACTGCGGATGTACGGTTTTTTCTACTGCGGATACTTGTGTGGCCTTACCACGTAGTGCAAGCATTCACTGGGGAGGGGGAGCTTGGGGTTGCTTGAGTGACGTCACTGGTACCTACTTCGCGCCAATTTTCATTAATGACGCCGCGTTCTTTTCTAACTTTCTTATTTCTTATTCAATTTTCTTCTAGTTTTTTGCTAACTTTGTAATTTTTTCTATTCTATCTAGTTTGTTCCTACTAGTGAATTCTATTTTCCCGCTATTTTCCGAAATTCATTTCCGTTGTTTCCAACCGTATTTTTGCAAAAATTTTTTGTTTCAGGCGAATGTTTTTTAAACCCCTCACTTATCCAATCCTGCTACAATGAGTGCGGATAAGGCGTTTTTTTCTTAGGGTAGTTTTTATTTTGTTAAAGGTGGCAGAGCTTGCGATCACGCGAAGTATACCAACTATTTAACGGACATATATAATAGTCTACCCGCACTTTTTCGGTCTAATTACATTTATCCTAACCGCACATTTTCTAGCAAACAATAAAACATTTCAAATAAAATATTTTGTCGGCCCCACACTGGGTACCAGTATTGGACTAAACCTAGCTGCCATCGTCGCGCCATTGCCGGATTGATAACTATGGTCTAAGGATATGACAAAAAAGGTGTTTAAAAAATAAATATTAATTGATTTCGAGTACTTTCAATATAAATATTAATGGTCCTGTTTGGATTGAATACATATATTACATTTTGAACATTATATTACAAATAAAATTTCTAACGCTACGGGGTATCGAACCTACATCTATATACCTAAATCTACTATGGCCTAGCAGTCGGGAGTGCTAACCACTGCGCTAAACTGACAAGTTGAAACTGTGAAAAAGCCATCCTCATAAGCTGCAGTTCAGAAAAGTTAAAGAACCAAATTTGAACCTCTCTTTTTCTAATTATTTATTATTATTGACGTAATTTGTCATAAACATTTAAAATTTTTAATGACAGAACTTAACAAAATTCATCCCGAACTTTGAAAATTTTTCAATACATTTTTTTATCTGTCGTGTAACAAGTTTAGCCGACCTTTGGCTGCCAAAATCGGACCAACACTGGGCCGTGTATTCAGCTCCGGCAATTCGAAATTGGGAGAGTTAACTTTTTGAATTTTCAACTAAATACACAGATTAATAGTTTAGTTTAACAATA
>NC_046662.1:133789560-133790618 GCF_010883055.1 Belonocnema kinseyi
GGGCCCAGGGAGGTGCAGTGCCACTTACAAAAGTAGATGAAATGCTTCAGATTTTAAGAAAACGTCTCCTACCTCAATTGCCAGCTTCGTCCAAGACATTATGACAATAAAATCCTTTTAATAATTGCAGTTGATGGAATGCAACTTTTTGTTTCATCAAACGAAGATTTGTGGTCAATTCTAGGTAAAATTTACTCAATTTCAGATATTTATGAGCCTTTTTGTATTGCTTTGTATTTGGGGAAATGCAAACCAAAAAATATAGACGAATACCTAGACCAGTTCATTGAAGAAATGAATTTTTTATTTCAGGAGGGAATAACTATTGAAAATAAAAATTTTGAGGTACAAATAAAATGTTTCGTTTGTGATACTCCTGCTCGTTCCTTTCTGAAGTGTACTAAGGGCCACGGAGGATATTACGCTTGTGAAAGATGTACAGTGAAAGTAAAACGAGTAAAACCAAAAAAATTCGGAGAGGAAAAGAAGGGTGCAAGATCAGTATATCCTGCGGTAGACGAGCCTGAAACAACTGATTGTTCATTTAGGAAACAAAAGCAACCAGAGCATCATCACCAAAAAACGCCTTTGCTTAAACTGAAACAAATGTTAAATATGGTTGCGATGTTTATTCTGGATTTTATGCATTTAGGCTCTGGCGTTATGAAGAGATTATTAGAATTCTGGACGAAAGGGCCGCTAAAAACAAAGCTGAGTGTCAGGGACAGACTGAGATTATCAGAAAGACTGAAAGTTATGAAATATGAAACTCCAGTGGAGTTTAATAGAAAACCCCGATCACTGAAGTTTCTCGCCAAATTCAAAGCGACCGAGTTTCGCTTTATTTTACTGTATGGTGGCCCAATTTTGTTTAAAAATATTCTAAGTTCTCGTCTATAGAAACATTTCCTTCTCCTACATGTCGCTTGGAGAATACTCTGCGATAATGAATTTGTTATTCCATGGAATCAAATCGCGAAGCAATATTTAGTCCTCTTTTTTAAGTTGTTAAAGTTCACGTATGGGACTATATCCCAAATCATGAATATGCATAATCT
>NC_046662.1:133790718-133792828 GCF_010883055.1 Belonocnema kinseyi
CGAGACCTTATAAGGGAGTTGCAACGATTGTACCCGGAATATTCTGTTAAACTAATCGTCCTTATCATCGGCGCTCTTGGAGGTGCCAAGTTTTCACTTGCTGATGGCCTAAAAAGCATCCCTGCGTGTCAAGAATATGCTAATATACTTGCCGGAAAAATGCAGAAGGCGGTTGTCGTTGGGTCACTCCGTGTTCTTAGGGTGCACGAGGCTTTTGCTGGATCGTCGTATTGATTCCTTTACAGACTGTAACCACCTATCTCACGGTCGTGAGACGTGGTTGTGGCTGAAATTGTTCCACGACTTCGCTGGAAGCGGGTGCAATTTTCCAGATTAGCACCCGCTCCCGATGAAATCCTGCGGTTGTCTTTATGACAATATTTAATATTATATATATACATATAAAGAAAGGCTGGCCATTGGGTGAAAAAATTGCCGACGATTACAGTGCGTATGTGTATATGCGTGAGTCATCTGTTGCAACGGTTGAGCTTCAATGTGTTTTCATGTGTTCACGTGTGTTTACGAGTGCATCTAGTGGAATCAGAACGCGAATATCTCTGTCATGTGCAGTAGTTATTCCTGTGTATTTTTATGATATGTAACGCCCTGTGCCAATTTAAAAATACACAGGAATTAATTACTTAATAATTAAACATGGAATATGTAGAATAAAAAACATTAAATGTCGTCGATGACAAGTATTAGGGTGAGAAAAGGTTTAATTTTAAGTTTTTGAATTTATAAAACTTATGAATGATGTGTTTATTATAAAAATTGTCTAAAATTTCGTGTACAGAATAATTATTATTGAATAATTATCTATAAATAAATAATTATTATTGAATAATTATTTGTAAATAAATAATTATTATACCATTTACTAATGTATGAATAATATAATAGCATTAATAACTAAATGTTTATAGAATAGGAATCGCCATCTTTTTTTTTTAGGTTACAAAATGGTCAACTGTTGCTTACCGTTTCATGCATCACGATCTTATTTCTAAAATGTAATTTCAGCAATTCAATGTGTACATTTCTAGTAGGTATTTTCACTTCAATCCACGTTTGTCCCGCGTACGCGCCCGTTGGCGCGGCCATTTTTTCACCCTCACTCCAATGCGGCAATAAGGAGGTCGGGACGTGAATGGTCAGTCTCTCTTCTTATAGGGTCTCTACATTATCGGTCTGCTTATTACCATTATTACTCCGTGGCTCCAGGGGGTGGGAATCCGATGCCCCCTAATCTAGTTGATCGGGTCTTTCTTCCTGTCGCATAAAATAAGACGGAGATATTCGATCGTTTTGTAAACGTTCAAATTCAACTACCTCTTTCTAGCTTATGTGTCAGAAACAGAGAGGTGACTGTCGATAATCGAGAAATCAAGGTGTATTTACACGCCTGTCGTATGCAAACGGAAAAAGTATCTTTTTCTCATTCTCCTAAGTGACGATGCCACGCATTTATCGCACGAAAGATTTTTATCTGCTTTCCGTTGGGTGGAAAATCTAGAGTGAGATAAATGCATGACATCGTCATATGGTAGAGTGAGTGGAAGATGCATTCTCCGTTTGAATACACGACAGGCGTGTAAATACACCATCAGAGAAGTTCTGGATTACCGAATATTGCCCCTCTCGTTCTGACACATGAGATAGAAAGAGATAGTTACAGTCGATCGTTTTCAAAACGATCGAACATCTGCATCTGATTTCATGCGATAGGAAGAGAGATCCGATCAACTAGATTAGATGGCATCGTAATCCATAGGCAACCGAGGATCCTAATCTCGGATCTAATGGGAAATATGAGTCAGAACCTAACTTTTTTTTAATATTATCTTTCCTAATAGGTTTCTATTAACCTAATTTTATTAACATTAGGTTACCAAACCTCCATAGTCCTGAAATTCCTAATTTGGACAAAGCAACCATAATAATAAGAGTTGGTCAGGACAAATATTCAAACTTTAGAATTTTCTATTTGGCATTTTCTCCAACCTCAGGATACATGACCGGCCTCTTTTAAAGTTATTACCAAACTGATACGAAGGACACAGCAGGTGAAATATGTCAAAGGTTGGTTTACAATTACGGGAGGGGG
>NC_046662.1:133792928-133805121 GCF_010883055.1 Belonocnema kinseyi
AGAACTTTCGAAATTGATTCTTTTATAGAAAATAATAATGAATTTTGGAATGAGGCACAAGAATTAATAAATTTTGAAGAAAAGAAAAGCGATAAAATTAAAGTTAAAGAACTATCGGACGAAATTAAAAATTTAAACGATAAAATGGATAGAATCTTAAATTTAAGTCAAAAGTTAAATTCTCAAAGTAATAAATTACGAAATGTACAAAATACGGTTCATTTCGAAGAAACAGAATTAGATTTAATTGAGCAAAGGCACTCGTTGGCAGGTGCAAGAAAAAGCGTAATAGTAAACAGGGGTAGCGGTCAAAGGGACGAATACTCATTACCGAGACCGATACACAGGCAATCAATTATAAGAAAATTGCATTTGCCACATTACGAAAGAGAAACGCAAAGTCGAATGGTTAGGGAAAGAGAGACCGATAGGGAAAGAGAAGAAATTAATGAAAATAATATGAATGAAATTCCAGTAACTCTGTTTCCATTCGGAATGATACAAACCCCTTTCCAAATAATGTCAAATTGGCCCATTAAATTTAAAAACAACACAGAAAATAGCTCAAATTATTTCCTAAATAATTGAATGAGATTTAAAAAAGGTTATAAAATTAATGAAAAAGACATTTTGAAAAATTTAGATGCTGTTTTCGAGGAAGAAGCATTAGGCTGGTTTCAGGTAAATAAAAATAATTGGCAACATTTAGACGCATTTATTGAACATTTTAAAGAAAATTACTTAAATGAGAGATATACTGAAATAATTAAAAATAAAATAAAATTTTTCAATCAGAAAAAAGAACAAGACATTCATGCTTTTGTTACAGAAATTAAACAGTTATTCGAAAAATTAATGCCACATCCGAGCCTAGAATGGCAATTAAGAAAGACCTATGAAAATTTAAGAATCGAATATAAAGTTTATATCTCAAGAAATGCTTTTTCGAGTTTCTCAGAATTAGAAATTTTAGGGCGAGAATGGGAAACAGAATTATCAAAATCTAAAATTAGAGGTCAACAGTTAAGCATTTTAGATAAAAATAATGTCAAAAATGATAAAATTAAAAACGAACCAGAAAATAATCAACGTCAAAATAATATAAAAAACGAAAATGAAAATAGATATCAAAGATTAAATTATGATCAAAATCAACATAAACAATTTAGACCGAAGTATTTAAACCAACAAAGCATGCAACAATACAAATCAAATTTTCCAAATGGAAATTCGACATTTTTTAATTAAAGATTTCAAAATAATAATACAAATTTTAGAAGTAATCAAAGATACCCAGGAAATCAGAGATTTCTGCATAATAACAGTAATTTCAGAAATCAAAACACAGCTGGCCAAGTATTATTAAATACAATTAATCAGCTGTTAAGAGACACACAGACTCGAAAATTTGAAAACACTCCGCAAATACCAGCGCTTTGATATCACGCGGAAGAAAATAAAAATAAATCTGAAAATAAAAAAGATGATTAAGGACAAAAAAATCATAATTCGATTTCAAGATATGAAAAAAGTAGGGATAATAAAAAAGGAGAAATGAGTCCAAGCGCACAGAATTTCGTTGATCCAAATTTAGGAAACCGAAATTTTAATAATAGATCGCGAGAACCCTTAACATGCTACAATTGCGGGAAAGTAGGCCATTTTCGACGGGATTGTTGGTATAGTTTAAATCAGGGAAACGCATACGGTCGCTATTGAAGGCGGAAAATAGCAGATAGAACCAGAGACTGCCAGAATTACTTGACATAGACACAAATGACTCAGACGAAATACGATTCCACCTTATGATAGATTTTGAAAATCATAAATTTGAAGTGCTAGTTGACACCGGTGCAACTCACTCATACATAGGTGAAAAATTTATAAAAACCGTTAAAGAGTTAGATTATGAGATTAAAAAACCGATAAATGGTACATTAAAGGTCGCGAATGGACAAAATATGAAAATAATAGGTCAAGCTTTGATTTCAATTAAAATTGGACACGTAGAAAAATATTTCTTATTTAGATTGGTACCGGAATTCAAATCGATCGGAATAATAGGAACGGTTATGATAGAAAAAATAGGATTGAAGATGGATTATGAGAAAAAGATTTAGTGGTTACCAGAATTACCACATATAAGATATTTGATTAAATCAAAAGTAATTAAAATGCAGGAGCCGATAATGGAAGAAAGAGAAACGAGAGCTAGTAAGAATAGGGAAAGCGAGAAAAGCAAACTAAAGTTCGGAACGAAGATTAGCCTGAGAAATAATATCCGAGAGAGAGAGACAGATTTGCTACAGTGCGAAGTCTCTTCTCCCGTGTCGCCACACACCCCACCCCAACCCCTCCTTACAGGTGATGAACTAGACTCGATCCCGCTAGCATCCCAGCCGGCACAGAGTGTACGGGGACATGGTGCCCCACACCCTAAACCCTACAAGGCGAGCGACGCAACACTGGCGCGTGCCAGCGTGGGCGTTCAGAGTTTAGATAAGCAGGCTAGTCGAAATATATAGAGAGAAAGAAAAACAAATAAGGATAGAAACAAAATAAATACAAAGTTACAGGTGAAAAATAAAGATAGGAATTTAAATACAGAATTTAAAGGGCCATTGAAATGCATTAAAGAGAAAAATGATTCTAAATTTAAGAAGGAATTAGATAAAAAGGAGGAAAAAAAAGATTCAATAATAGAAAAATTATTAGCAATTAGGAAAAGTAATTGGTATAATTTTAGGAATAATGCGGTTATTAATAATAATATAAAACGCGTAAAAATAGAAAGAAAGAGAAATTTAGAATTTTGCGATGAAATTTCTGAAGGGATAATAGAGTTAAATGAAGCACAACAAGTGCAATTAGAAAATGTAATTAAAAGAAAAATTACGAATCAAGGAACAGAGTTAAAACCGACACATCTAACTAGTGATAAAATAGATGTGCAAGGTCATGAACCAATTAAGCAAAGATAATATTACATATCACCAAAAATAAGAGATTTTATGTACGAGGAAGTAGATAGACTTTTAGAAGAAAAAATAATAGAACCATCGAATAGCGATTGGTCAAATCCGATAGTAATGATTAAAAAACCTAATGGAAAATACAGATTTTGTTTAGATTTCAGAAAAGTAAATAAAATTACGAAAAAAGATTTTACCCAATTCCAATAATGTCTGAAATATTACACACATTAAGATCAGCAAGATACATATCTCAAATCGATCTTCGTTCAGCATACCACCAGATACCACTGGACGAAGAATCGAAACCAATTACAGCTTTTATAGTACCAGGCAAAGGAATGTATCAATTTAAGAGGATGCCATTTGGATTAACAAATGCTCCTGCTACATTCCAACGCCTGATGGACACAATAATAACACCAGAATTAAAGCCAAATGTGTTTTGCTATCTCGATGATATAATTATAGCTTCTAAAAATTTTGAAGAGCATTTAAAATATTTGGAGATAGTTTTAGATAAAATTGAAAATGCAGGTTTAACAATAGGTTTGGATAAATGCGAATTTGGATGTTACGAAATTAAATATTTGGGCTTTTTAGTAAATGAAAAAGGATTACAAGTTGATGAAGAAAAAATCGAACCAGTTTTAAATTTTCCAAGGCCAAAAAAAATTAAACAAGTTTAAAAACTTATAGGAATAGCTTCTTGGTATAGGAAATTTATTGCAAAATTTGCAGAAATTATAGAACCTTTACAAAAATTATTAAAAAAGGAAGTAAAGTGGGAATGCTCTGACAAACAGGAACAGGTATTTACGACTATTAAACACTTACTAACGACAGCACCGATTTTAGCCTGCCCTGATTTTGGAAGCCCATTCCAACTTGAAACTGATGCTAATGACGAAAATTACGTTATAGCTTTTGCAAGTAGAGGTCTGAACGGAGGAGAACGAAAATATTCGGCTTCCGAAAAAGAATGTTTAGCAGTAGTTTGGGCAATAAGAAAGTTTAGACCATACTTGGAAGGTTATTTTTTTTAAGTAGTCACAGACCACATTGCATTAAGGTGTTTACATAATTTAAAAAATCCAACTGGCCGATTAGCAAGATGGGCGTTAGAATTATTAGAATATGATTATGAAATTGTTTTGATTGAAAATCACGATAATAAACAAGCAGGACACTTAGGCAGGGAAACAACCTACGCGAAAATTTCCGAAAATTATTTTTGGCCCGGAATGTATTCTGAAACTCTTAAATATGTGAAAGAATGTGATATTTGTCCGAGAATAAAACCTAAAGTAAACAATCAGATAGGTTTAACGGGAAAGCGTATAATCGAAGAAAGGTTTAATGGGAAAGCGTATAATCGAAGAACCATGGGCAGTAGTCGCATCTGACATGATGGGTCCATTGCCAATGACAAAATCAAGAAATCAATACATTTTAGTATTTTTTGATATGTTTACAAAATGGGTAGAAATTATTCCAGTAAAAAATAAATTATCGTCAACAGTGGAAAAAGAATTTCATAAACGTATAATTTCAAAATGGGGTAGTCTAGAATTTTGTTTACAGATAATGGAAAAGTGTACGTAAATAAATCAATAGTTAATTTAACAAAAACATTTGGTATTAGACATTCGAAAACTCCTAAATATCATGCACAGTCAAATTCGACTGAAAGAAGTAATAGGTTAATTAAAACAGCAATTAAAGCGTATTTAGAAAAGGACCATAAAACATGGGACGAAAATTTAGATGATCTGCAATTTGCGTTAAATACTAGTAAACATTCATCAACAGGTTTCACACCAGCTTTTTTAAATCTAGGCAGGGAACTCCAACCAATTCAAGCGCTAAATAAAAATTTAGAGGGAAAAAGCGAAATAGAATTTCAAGACTCAGAAAAATGGGCAACTAGGATGCGAAAATTAAAAATAATTAGAGAGGAAGTGGTTAAAAATTTAGATACCGCAAATGAAAAACAATCTAGGTATTACAATCTAAGACGTAGACCTTTAACTTATGAAATTGGTGAGCGAGTACTTAAAAGCAATAAAACATTATCAAATAAAGGGGAAGGACTAGCTCAAAAATTGCATAAAAATTTCGAAGGACCATTTTTTATTAAAGCAAAAATTTCACCAACAATTTACGAAATTAAAACAAAAAATGGTAAGTCTGTAGGTAATTGGAACGTAAAAGATATTAAAAAATTTATTGGTAAAAAGTAAAGTTTGAATTTTTTCTTTTGAATGGTATGCATGTAAATAATTTGATTCTGTTACACCACTGAAAAAAACAGAAAAATGACACAAACACCAAAATTTACAAAAACAACAAAAAACAGAAATGGCATTTATTTTCAGAATAATGGATCCACGGTTAGTCCTCAAATGCAAGGATTGCCTTCTGGGATTGGTGGGGGAAGAATTATTGACCCATGTATGTAAAAAGTGGGTTCATCTTCTGCAACCACCGGCAACAGAGACAATAGAGGAGAGGATGAACAGAATAAAGGAGATAGATAGGAGGAAGAAAGCTGATTAAAAAGAGGGGATCCGAGAATTAAAAAATTAGCAGAGGAAAAAAGAATTTTCTACGGCCTTCCAACAATGGAAGAAGTAAGAAGAGGATTGAAAGAGAAGAAACAAAAAGAAGAAGAGGAAAAGCAAAATCAAAAACTAGAAGAAAATAAAACACTGGAAGAAGTATTCGAAAAAATAAAAATACAGCAGGACAAGGAAAGAGAACAGAAGGAAACAGAAGAAATGAAAAGATTATTAAAATTAAGACAGGAAAGATACATAAAAGGAGGCTGGATAGAGGCACATCAGGAATTAAAAGAAATTATAAAAATTACTCTAAGAAAGGAGGAATGGAAAGAACTAAAAGAAAGACAAACAGCACAAAAGATGGAAGATAAGAAAAACGAGGAAGAAGATGACGATTATATTCAGCTAGATCTGACAGAGGAAGAATCTTGCCTGACACACAACGACGAAATTGAGAAAACGGAGGAATTACTGAAAAAATAAACGTCCTTCCAAACAGAGGGGGGGAGGTTGTAACGAAATTACAAGCACCTCACAACTATATGGCCCTGTGGGCCTAGGATTGGGAGTGGGGAGAGCCACCCCGGCCTATATACCCCAAAAACCTCATCTCCGAATGTTCAGTACGCATCGAGTCTTAGTCTCCCTGGTCGTCTGCCCAGTCTCTTAACCCCCAGACGTTCCGACGCCACCCACCCACTACGACACAGCATCCCCGGTCTCGACTTCGCCGCCCGGTTCGAGTTACCTAGGCGAATTCAACATTGAAACTCCTGTAAGTTGGTTAATAAAACCTTTTTTGTTAAATGTTTTCCCTCCTTAATTAACTACACCCGCTTCTCGACGTTCCAAATCCCCCACCTTTCCCTTAATTTTCGAGATCCCTCACAGCAAGTTTGGAAAAAACATCTAAAATGCCGGTGCGTACAAATTTTCATAGAAACACATGATAAATGATCTCGAATCAAGAAGAGTCCAAATGTCAAGCCATTTCCAGCGCTCCTAGCACTTGGATGGGTGACCATCTACGACGTACGACCGAGTTATGTACTCGAATTTTGAAAACCCGGCTAAACTCGGGAGTTGGTTTTCTGCAGTTTTCACCTTATCTAGCCAAATGTTTAGGAAACTGAGATTAATTCGAATAATTTTGTTTGTAGCCGCATTGTCATCAATTGTACTTAAAGTAAAATTGTTGAAATAATTAATAGTTCTTGTAAGTTTGCAAAACAATATAAAAAAGAGTCATCGGATAGACATTCTTAGTTGACTCAGCAAACACATTGACTCATAGAAAAAGGTCACATTTTGTTTTTTAATTAAAATTGTTTGATTAACTAATAAGGTATATGTGCCAGTTTTTGTCAATGCATGGTTTGTCGGCAGGTGGGCAGTATTTTATATATAGTAAGCTGTTGTGTTCTTCATTCTCAGCAAAAATGTTTTTTCCGAAACGCTATTGCCGATCACTCACACATCGAAGTGCCGATAACTGAAGCAGCCAGCTTTCTGATTTGCCGATAACCCATGCATTCTCGTATTTATAACTTCGAACTTCTTATAATATTCATTCTAATGGGATATGTTACAAGTAATAAGTAATTCACCTTTTTAAAGGTATGCTTTATTCGATAAAACCCATTTCTTAAGCTTTAAATATGTTTAATTTAAATTTTTAATAATTTGAAATCTGAAATTCGCCTTAAGCTTCCGATAACTGGCACACTTACTTTAGTTTATGTAAATTTGTATAGCAAAATAGAAAAGAGTCATCGGATAGACATTCTTAGTTGATTTCGCAAACAAACTGGCTCGTTGAAAAAAGGTCAGTTTTAGTTTTTTAATTATAATAGTTTAAATAATTAATATTTTATGTAAATTTGCAAAGCAATATAGAAATGAGTCACCGTATAGATATTCTTAGTTAATTTCGAAAACAACTTGACTCGTAGGATAAAGGTCAAACCTTTAATTTTTCAATTAAAATTGTTTAAATAATTAATCATTTTTGTAAATTTGAAAAGCAGCATAAAAAAGAGTCATTGTATAGACATTCTTAGTCGACTTCTTCC
Organism: Belonocnema kinseyi; assembly: GCF_010883055.1. Classification (NCBI taxonomy): domain Eukaryota; kingdom Metazoa; phylum Arthropoda; class Insecta; order Hymenoptera; family Cynipidae; genus Belonocnema; species Belonocnema kinseyi. The sequence goes on from NC_046662.1 coordinate 133,800,537, forward strand.
AAAAATTGACTCGTATAAAAACGGCTAAGCTCTTAGTTCATAAATTGAAATTCTGTAAATAATTTATAGTTCTTGTAAATTTTCAAAGCAAAATAAAAAGCAGTCATCAGATAGACATTCTTGGTTCACTCCGCAAATACATTGACTCTTAAGAAAAGGGCACTTTTAATTTTTTAATTAAAATTGTTAAAACAACTAATACATCTTGTGAAATACGAAGCAAAATAAAAAAGAGTTATCGTGTAGACATTCTTACTTGAATCCGTAAAAAAATCGACTTGTAGGAAAAACGGCAAACTCCTAATTTGTTAATTAAAATTGGTTAAATAAATAACAGTTCTTGTAAATTTACAAAGCAATATAGAAAAAAGTCATCGGATAAAAACTCTCAGTTGGACTCCGCAAACAAAACTGGCTTTTAGAAAGAAGGTCAATTTTAGTTTTTTAATTAAAATTATTTAAATAATTAACAGTTTGTATAAATTCGCATAGCAAAATGGAAAATAGCTATCGGGTAGACATTCTTAGTTAACTTCGTAAATAAACCTACTTGTAGAAAAAAGGGCAAACTCTTAAGTTTTTAATAAAAATTGTTTCAATAAATATTAGTTTTTGTAGATTTACAAAGCAACATAGAAAACAGTCATTAGATAGACATTCTTAGTCCTAATTTTAAATGAAAATTGTTCAAATAATGAATATTTCTTGTAAATTTACAAAGCAACATAATAAATTAAACGTATTCTTTAAAAAATTGCCATTTATGAAAATTGTTTAAATAATTACAATGTTTGAAGATTAAATAAATGTTTAAAAAAACAAATATGAGCTCTACTCTAATTCGGTACGATCGCTAGGAATGTTTACGTCTATAATGTAAACATATCCCTCGAGCATGCCTTGACGCCTTAGAGCTAGCTTTAAATGAAATTCAAGTCAAAATTGTACAATGAATCCTATCATAAAAAAGAGGTTGCGATGTAATCTCGAAGTCTGAAGCCACATTATCTCTTCACCTATTGGTTGGATTTAAACGCGCCACCAATTCATTAGAATCGAGATCTGAATCGAGATCAGAATCGAGATCAGCGATCTAGAATCACATTTAGGTTAATGACAGAGCTGCGTATCAGGGTGTTTCTATGCCTCTGCAAACAGGCAGCCTGCATGAAGAAAACCCATAAGAGTGAAAGAGATGGAACATTCTCTATCTCTCTCACTCTTATGGGGTTTCTACATGCAGGTTGCCTGCTTGCAGAGGCATGGAAGCACCCTTATGAAGCCAAGGTATTTCCACCGAAGTGCGTTTCCCGAGTGATCCGTTTGGCGGCGGTAAATGCTCGAGGGATATGTTTACATTACGGAAATAAACATTCCTAGCGATCGTACCGAATTCGAGTGGAGCTCATCTTTGTTTTTTTGAACATTTATTTAATCTTCAAAACATTGTAATTATTTAAACAATTTTCATAAATAGCAATTTTTTAAAGAATACGTTTAATTTATTATGTTGTTTTGTAAATCTACATGAACTAATATTTATTGAAACAATTTTTATTAAAAAATTAAGAGGTTGTTCTTTTTTCTACAAGTAGGTTTATTTACGAAGTTAACTAAGAATGTCTACCCGATGGCTATTTTCCATTTTGCTATGCGAATTTATACAAAATGTTAATTATTTAAATAATTTTAATTAAAAAACTAAAATTAACGTTTCTAAAAGCCAGTTTTCTTTGCGGAAGCAAACTAAGAGTGTTTATCCGATGACTCTTTTCTATATTGCTTTGTAAATTTACAAGAACTGTTAATTATTTAACCAATTTTAATTTAAAAATTAGGAGTTTGCCGTTTTTCCTACAAGTCGATTTTTTTACGGATTTAAGTAAGAATGTCTATACGATAACTCTTTTTTATTTTGCTTCGTATTTTACAAGATGAATTAGTTGTTTTAATAATTTTAATTACAAAATTAAAAGTCCCTTTTTCTTAAGAGTCAATGTATTTGCGGAGTCAACCAAGAATGTCTATCTGATGACTGCTTTCTATTTTGCTTTGCAAATTTACAAGAACTATTAATTATTTACAGAATTTCAATTTAAGAACTAAGAGTTTAACCGTTTTTATAAGAGTCAACTTTTGGAAGAAGTCGACTAAGAATGTCTATACAATGACTTTTTTTTATGCTGCTTTTCAAATTTACAAAAACTATTAATTATTTAAACAATTTTAATTGAAAAATTAAAAGTTTGACCATTATCCTACGAGTCAAGTTGTTTTCGAAATTAACTAAGAATGTCTATACGATGACTCACTTCTATATTGCTTTGCAAATTTACATAAAATATTAATTATTTAAACCATTTTAATTAAAAAACTAAAACTGACATTTTAATTAAAAAATTAAGAGTTTGGCCTTTATCCTACCAGTCAATTTGTTTTCGAAATCAACTAGGAAGGTCCATTCGATGACTCTTTTCAATGTTGCTTTGTAAATTTACTGAATTTATTGAAACAATTTCAATTTTAATTAAATTTGGCTATTTTTGAAGTGAGACGCATAATTTGTTTACGGAATCAACAAAGAATGTATTTCCCATCACTATTATTATTAAAATAAATTTCATAAAAAAACTCAGGACTTGACTGTTTTGTAGATTTGGAACCATTTGAATATTTTAAACAAATTAGTTTTTATAAGAAAGTGTATGCATTATATATTTAATAAGAATTAAAAAAGAAATTAAAACTGTATGATGGTAAAAATGTTCATTTTCATTAGTTTCAGTAATTATTTCTTTTTATTAACTTCTTCCAGTAATTTCATAATAGTCTGTATGAATTTAAGTACAATTTGATGACAATGCGGCTACAAACAAAATTATTCGAATTAATCTCAGTTTCCTAAACATTTGGCTAGATAAGGTGAAAACTGCAGAAAACCAACTCCCGAGTTTAGCCGGGTTTTCAAAATTCGAGTACACAACTCGGTCGTACGTCGTAGATGGTCACTCATCCAAGTGCTAGGAGCGCTGGAAATAGCTTGGCATTTGGACTCTTCTTGAGTCGAGATCATTTACCATGTATTTCTATGAATATTTGTACGCACCGACATTGTAGATGTTTTATCCAAACTCGCATAAAAATGTTTAGTGTTGCGCAATAATTTATTCTGCATCTTGAGAGTGTAGCCGTGCACAAATAAAAGTTATTAAAGCAAAAATTAATATCGCGGTATCATATTGAACTTCATTTACAAATAAAATAACTGCAAGTAAATTAGCAAGTCGCGCGCGTATGAACTAGCTTGATAAAATTTTCCAGATTTTTAAATACACAGCCAAAGTTTTAACCAATAAAACCCCAAGTGCGATGTCACATACGGCCCAACATTGGCCCACAGTCGGCGAAAATATTGCCGAAGCTCGGTCGCCATTATCGCACCAATGACGGAATGATAACTATGGCCTGCACTTGGCAGCCATTGTCGGCCCCACACTGGGTACTAGTACTGGACCAAACCTAGCTGCCATCGTCGCGCCATTGCCGGATTGATAACTATGGCTTTGACTTGGCAGGCAAGGCTTGGCTGCCATTGCCGGCCCAACACTGGGTACCAATACTGCTATACTCCAAGGTTTAAGGATATGAGAAAAAAGGTGTTTAAAAAATAAATATTAATTGATTTCGAGTACTTTCAATATAAATATTAATGGTCCTGTTTGGATTGAATACATATATTACATTTTGAACATTATATTGCAAATAAAATTTCTAACGCTACGGGGTATCGAACCTACATCTATATACCTAAATCTATTATGGCCTAGCAGTCGGGAGTGCTAACCACTGCGCTAAACTGACAAGTTGAAACTGTCAAAAAGCCATCCTCATAAGCTGCAGTTCAGAAAAGTTAAAGAACCAAATTTAAAGCTCTCTTTTTCTAATTATTTATTATTATCGATGTTGTGTAAATGTAAAATACACGAACTGTTAACAGGAATATCAATACAATAATTTTTAAATAAATAATGTAAATCCATTACAATTTTTCTTTGCGTAATATTTCGTTGTTGTCCGTTGTACCCTGCTTTACAACTTTTTGCAATGACAGGAAATGTAATTTTTCATAAACATTTAAAATGTTTAATGACACAACTTAACAAAATTCATTCCGAACTTTGACAATTTCTCAATACATTTTTTTTATCTGGCGTGTAATTTTTGTTTATCAGGTGCTAAAAGTGAGACTTGGCGAGATAAAGTGCCGATTCTGGGCCAAGCATCGGTGGAGGATCGGCAAATATAAATAGTTAATATAGGCTGCCAGCACTGGCTCAACACTGGGCCGAATAAAATGCCGATATTAGTCCAAAAACTTTAGCCGACCTTTGGCTGCCAAAATTGGACGAACACTGGGCCGTGTATTCAGCTCCGGCAATTCGAACTTGGGAGAGTTTACTTTTTGAATTTTCAACTAAATGCACAGATTAATAATTTAGTTTAATAATACATAAACACACACACACACACACATATCTTGTTTTTTTAGGCCTAAATCTTTGTATTGATACTAAAAGAAGATTTA
>NC_046662.1:133805166-133833800 GCF_010883055.1 Belonocnema kinseyi
CCCCCCCCCCCCCGGTTCAAAATCACAGCGTTATTTTTATTTTTTACGTTCAAAATTTCTTTTTTAGCGTAAAATTATAATAAATTGATATGAATTACTTATCTTCAAGTATGTTCCCGGATTTCCTAGTAACTGCATAACCAAACACAATTTTAAAAAAGGAACAATATTCAAACTTTAGAATTTTCTATTTTGCTTTTTCTACAAACTCGAGATACATGACCGGTCTCTTTTAGAGTTTTTGATAATTATAATTATTATATACTTTGTCATAAATTGACCTATTGTTTAAAACTAAAATAAATAGTGGTTGCACAATTTGTGATCGTTATTGTTTAACATTGTGCAATAGCTACTTATTCCGTTTTCTTTCCATCTAGAAATTGAGAAATTGGATCGACCATCAACATGAGTCAAAGTGTCCCCAATCTTGGGAACTTTTTAAACTGCGCTTGCGTTGCGATTGTTGTGAAATTTCGGATTTTGATTTTCCAGACTTATCTAATCCATCCAGTGAACTTTGCTCTGTATTCTCGTTAGTCTCCTTTAGAGATTCAGAGAACCTAGGTTTAAGTTTTTTGGCTGCACTTTCCATAATATCGTGATCTTCTAGTGAAATATGATTCACTGATTCTTTATACCATAGATTCGATAAAGAATTTGTTCGTTAGCGCTTTTCGGATTTGTTTTTATTTCTCCTGTTTTTATCTCCACTGGTGTCTAAGTCAGTCTGCGTTTCTTCATCTGCAGACAAAATTTGTGAGCCTGCGGACACGCGCGATTCTTCTCGAAATAATTGATGTTTTTTCTTTAAAAGATGAGTTTTTTTTCGCTGAATTAAAAAGTGTTTCAGCCGTCTCTTATTATTCGGAATCAGATGTCCTACTATCGTTCGATTCGATTTCTTCGGCACTCAAGCAACTCCGCTCAAAAGTACTAGTGTCGATATGGGCACATGAAAATGCCCTATCGAGCCGTCGCAAGCCCTGCTCAAAACTGTCTGCAATAAATGATAATAGTTATTCTGATAAAAATTACAACAACAAAACAACAGGTTTTAGCTACGAAATTTTAAAAATGTACTGATGGTTTATTGTAAAAAATCCGACAACGTTCGAGACGATGTTTCACTAATGATATTCCTAAACATTATGAGCGAATATTTTCTTACCAGCTTCTTTTAAAATGAAAATCTCCCATTTTTTCCACTTTGGGCTTGGCAATTTACCACACTGTACCCACTCTTCTATAAATTGATACACGTTTGTGGACGGGTATCTAAAAAACCATTTCTTTGATTTTTTTTATAAATCAGCGACCCTCTGCTCTTTCTTATTTAGTTTCAGGAATTGTACTACGACGTGAGTAGTACTTTTGAATAATGAAGTTAGCTCGCTCATTGTAATTGTGACTGAAAATAAAAAACTAAAAAGGAAATTAAAATTAGTTATAAAATTATTATTTATTATATGCTTTACAAAAAGTAAAATCCCACGAAATATGACTTTCACAGATTGAGAGTAACTGTTTCAATCGAGGGAAAAAATCCCCGGTCATTTCCCGGCTCACCATATTTGTGTCCGGCCACTGAAATTTAAACCCGAACTTTTTAAGCTAAAATTTTTTTTACGTTTGAAATGTTGAAAACTGGTCTTTGAGAAACCACAATACGTATTATTGCTAAATTTAAAAACAAACATAACTTATAATTTCATATTTCCAAGATTGAAATAATATTTGCAAGCAACGAGAAATAACGAAAATGTTGTTGTAAATTAAATTTTATCAAATTTAGAACAAGTAAAAGAATGTTTAATGTCTGAAAATGGCCGATAAAATATAATGGGGAAAAGAAATTCTATAAAGGTTTCAGGATTTTCTAATAAAACATGTTCCTAAAAATACTAAATTAATATCAAAGTGAAACTAAATTGTTTTGCTGTATTTGTAATCAAACAGAAATTTCTTTAAAATTTCATTGCTTGTGTATCAGACTTTTCTGAAAACTTACACATTGAATAATAGAATTCTAAATACATACACCTATAACGATAATTTATTGTTTTACAGGTCAGCTGGAATTAGAGAAACATTGTATACTGTGCAATAAACTTTTATCTTCTCTCACACATTTAAGGTTAGAAAGTATGAAAATTAAAAAGTAGAGAAAACGTGTGAAATTTATTAATTATAGATATTAATTAAAAATTTCCACATTATATCTTATTTGTATTTAACTTGAAAGGTAACATAATTTTATAAATTGCAAAAATCTAAGAATTACCTTTACGAAAGACACGTTCGTCGGATAAATACGATAGACACTAAAAAGAGTAGAATACTAAATTGGGCATTACTGATTGATAAGAAATGGCTCTAATCTTTTATAAGTGATAAATAATAAAATATAATTTAGGGTTAGAATTGTACTATCATAACATGCACTAATCATCTAGAATGTGCGGAACGTGTAAGAAAAATTCACGAAATGGCAGCCATGCACAATCATGTATAATGTTTCGATCGGTAGTTAAAATAAGATGGCTGCTGGTAGCGCGAAAATTTGAAATCTGCAAATTCTTAGGTGGAACTTTTCAGAAATATCTAAATGCAATGAAGTATTAAATTTCGATAAATATTTCTAGCAGAATTGTATTTTCAATATTTTGTTTATGAAATTAGTATTTTACTGTAAATACGATATAGAAATTCTATAAAAAATGTGTCTTATAAATCTCAAGCAGAACGAAAAATTGAAATACAGAAGAAAAGTGAACAAGTCGCTATTTACAACTTTTTTATGGAAACCAGATAAAGAGATTCTATATTATTAGAAACGATGCTTAAAAAAGATCAAATTTTATTTATTTCTTCTATCAGTTAAAAACAGATACTCTATTTTCAGCGGATTTTGGATTTATTATATTAGAAACAGTGATATAAGTTATACCGCAAAACTAAAGGATTTTAGAATTAACGTTGTTTCTGCTAGTCTCAACGAATTATAAATAATATTTTAGAGATTAACAGACATATTATTATTGCAAAGTTTTCGTTGAATAACTTATAAAATTCGAATTAGTACGTAATAAATTCTACATAATCGTATAATTAAGACTTAATTGCATTTCACTAAACTATTCCAATAACTGAAATAATGTAATTTCTTCGAAAAAGAGAATAAAATGCACCCAATTTATGTTAATAACAAAGTTTTTACTTACATTTCAGTGATGAAGTATAGGAATTACAAATTCTCTCTTCCTAATTCGTTCCGTAGATGACATCTTTCAAGTAATAATTTCTTTTTCTATTCGCTAATCCTGATTTCATCTCCCACATGTATAAATCATTGGAGCTTAAGAGATAATTAAAAATTGACCCTTCCTTATGCCAAATGCATCCACATATTTCAATTTCTTCGTCGGAAATCGTTTCCTTTGGCTTAAAAATGTTATTGATCTTGATAAGTTTTCTCTAGAAGCATAACTGCGTTGTTTGGAGACGATGTGGAAATAATAAAGTCTTTGTATTTCAAACTTTGTATATCAGTGCCTTCTCTCTTTTGGAATTAAAGGCAATTAATTGTACGATTGATGGAGAATTCGGTTTTTTGTTCTTCTGAACAAACACTTTCTCATGCAATCGACGACATAGTTGGGCCAAAGCTTTATTTCCACTTCGAACTAGTCTTTTTAATTTTCCAAAAAAATTTTCAAATGGGAACGCCGTGATTTCACGTAGACAGCAATTCATATTTAGTACATCATCTGCGAGATGAATGAGATTATGCATATTCATGATTTCGGATACAGTCCCATACGTGAAATTTAATAACTTAAAAAAGAGGACTAAATATTGCTTCGCGATTTGATTCCATGGAACAGCAAATTCCTTATCGCAGAGTATTCTACAAGCAGCATGTAGGAGAAGGAAGTGTTTATATAGGCGAGAACTCAAGATGTTTTAAAACAAAATTGGGCCACCTTACAGCAAAATAAAGCGAAACTCGATCGCTTTGAATTTGGCAAGAAACTTTAATGATCGGGGTTTTCTATGAAACTCCACTGGAGATTCATATTTCATAGTTTTTAGTCTTTCTGATAATCTTAGTCTATCCCTGACAATTAGTTTCGTTCTCAGCAACCCTTTCGTCCAGTATTCTAATAATCACTTCATAACGCCTGAGCCTAAATGCATAAAATCCAGAATAAATATTGTAACCATATTTAAAATTTGTTTCAGTTTAAGCAGAGGCGTCTTTTGGTGATGATGCTCTGGTTGCTTTTGTTCTCTGAACGAACTATCAGTTCTTTCAGGTTCGTCTGTTGCAGGATACACCGTTCTTCCACCCTTCTTGTCCTCTCCTAAATTTTTTGGTTTCACTCGTTTTCCTTTCACTGTGCATTTTTCACAAGCATAATACCCTCCGTGGCCCTTAGTACACTTTAAAAAGGAACGCGCGGGAGTATCACACACAAGACACTTTATTTGTACCTCAAAGTGTATATTTTCAATAGTTATTCCCTCTTGCAATAAAAAATGCATTTCTTCGATAAACTGGTCTAGGTATTCGTGTATACTTCTTGGCTTGTATTTCCCCAAATACAAAGCAATACAAAAAGGCTCATAAATATCTGGAATTGAGTAAATTTTACCCAAAATTGGCGACAAATCTTCGTTAGATGAAACAAAAAGTTGCATTCCATCAACTGCAATTATTAAAGGGATTTTATTATTCTTATGTTATTTCACGTTTAGGCAATTTTTAATTCCTGAGGCTAGGTCAAGATATGCGAATTCTCCTTCTCCATCTTTGTATTCCATTCTTGTGATAGTGTATTCAGCAGACGAGGTTCCTAATAATGTCTTGGACGAAGCTGGTAATTGAGGTAGTAGACTTTTCTTAAAATCTGAAGCATTTCGTTTACTTTTGTAAGTGGTACTGCCCCTCTCTGTGCCCAATTTCTAATTCTCGAAATTTCTTCTATTTCTATTAAATCACCATTCTTATTTTCCAGTTGCTCATCATCGGATAAGTCTTCTGTAGATGTGTCTTCTTCACTCTCTCCATCTTTTTCACTATCTTCATCTTTTGATTCATCTCCACATATATCTTCCTCATCTGCACAGTACATCTCATGCTCTAGAACATCTTAAAACATGCTTTCATCAATGTCTGAATACTCATTACAAGACACATACTCATCTTCGAAATCACGAAAATCTGCCGAATTTTCATTCGCTGCTTCTACGTCTGATGAAGGGTTTGGAAAATATGGAACATCGTCGCTCGATATATCTCGAGAATATGGGAAGTTTTCTTGACCGGCGTCTAATATACTAGGTCCCTCTAGACAAATTAAAATTTTCACAAGATTTAATTTCATTTTTTGTTACAAGATCTATACAAATTAAACAACTGTTTTGCAAGTATTGACTGAAATCGGGATAATTTCTATGTAGGTTTCAGAATCCGTGGGTATTAGGAGTTAAAAATTCGGGCTTTTATTTCAAATTCGTTTCCAATTTTTATGTTCATTTAAGTTTTAATTTTTTCGTCGAATTACATGCAATGCTTTCTGTCATGTATAGGTTTGTAAGTTTTGCTGATTTTCGTTTTAAAATATAGTATTATTAAGAATTTTAATTTCACTTTCAGTTCCTTCCATATATGAGTTTTTTAAATGTTTTTTTTTGTCCTAAAATTATCTGAAACCCATCTAATCTATTTAAGCTCTAACCTCAAAATCCAATGTCCTCATTCTTCTCAATAAATATAAGAATTAAATACTACGTTGTTCTTGCTTTTTAAATATAATAGCGCGTAAAAGGAAAAAACTGTTTGCCGAATTAATCTTTGCATAAAATTACATTTTTGAATGTTACGTTATAGTTGCGGTTACCATTGAAAAATTCATTTTTACGCAAATATGGCTAAATTAAACGGTACTTCCCTTTGCATACACACTTCTATTTAAAAAAGTACTGTTTCGTGCTTAAAAACATTTAATCCTAGTAATTATTTAATAACATAAAGTGATGAAATTTCGAGGTTAATTCTAAAGTCAAACAGCCTTAAGAAGTAATAACTTTCAATAATTCTTTATATTGAGTTTAAATTATAATTCAATTTTGCTACATTCATTTCAAACAAAATAACGCACAGTACAAACGGGATAGATATTACAAATGGTAAATAATAAAATCGAATGCTTTTATTATTTCAAAATAAAAATAAAAAACTGGCAACAATTTACCTTCATATCCCAAGGGGTCTTTCAAAGAGTCTTCCAATGTGTCCGTATTATAAGGATCGTCCTATTTCATTCGCTTAAGGACCCATGTTTCTTAACACGATCTTTGTTTAAAAATCTTTTTTTATCCTTGGAAAACATTCCTAAAGAAAATTCGGAATAGTTACGCATTACAAAATAATAAACATTGTTTCAGATCACCGTATATCTTTTAGCTACAATGGAAAATCACAACAGCAAACAATTTACTTAACAAATTGTATGCAATGTAACTTAACCGGAAAAATATCCTACTTTAAGGATACTTACCTGTATTTATTTCTCTTTTGTTAAAGATGTGGTAAAGTGAAGTTTCGGTTTTTGATCTACTAAGTAACTTTTACATTTAAACTAATGCAAATTGTTTTTTACACATCTGGACATCTCACATTCAGCACAGATTATCACAGACGTTTTCTTCTTTGACAACACGATGCCATTTTGTATCGGTCAGGAGCATGGACATAGGAAACAAGGGACTAGGCATGATCTAATGAATACATGGTCTCATGATCTAACAAATACATGGTCTAGCCACGCGCAAGTAAAAAAACCGAACCAATAAAGACCCACTGCTTAATTTCTCCATCTTGGATAAGAAAGACGGCAAACGTAAGGGATTTTAAAATGCAAGTGGGAAAGTTAACTGACTAAAGAAAATTATATAATGCAGTGCAGGTTGGCCGCTGGATCGGGAAACCTGGAAAACCGGGAAATTACAGTGAATTTATTTTTCGACCGCGAATATTACAAAATTTGTATAATAAAAATGTTGTCCAACTTTGATTTCAACCGTTTTTTTTTTAATTTCTAAATTGTGATTTTTATAGATTATTACACCATTTAGTTTAGAATGCTCAAATTCTAAAATCTGTCACTTCAAAAATTTTCCAGTTAAATTTTTTTGTTTTGCAGCATATATTTTAATTGAACAATTTTAAAATGCAGTTTTAGAGGTTAAAAAAATTAAAAATTAGAAGTTTTTAAAATCGAAGATTTTTTAATAAAGAACTAGATGGCCGTCGGACTGGGAAACCGAGAATTTTACGAATTTTTAGAAGAAAAGTCTGCCCAAGCTATATTTTAACAGGTTTAAAAATAATTAAAGTGCAGATTTCAGGATATAAACAATTAAAAATTAAAAGTATTTGAAGCTGAGATTTTTTGATAAAAAAACAGTTTTATTTTATCAACTGAAAATATTAAATAAATAAATTATTTTAACAATGGATCTGTACTCATGATTTATCAATAATCTATTTTTCATTCACAGTTTCAGGTATTCCTTTATATATTTTTTATATTAAATTTAATAAATTTATTAATATATTGCTTCTATTAATGTTTTCGGTCATTAAAAAATGTAAACGTGCGTTTGACTATTTTCCACTTAAAAATAAATCCATGATAATATAGTCATAATTAAATGTTTTTATTAAATTAAAAATATTGTGAGTCTAAATTATATAATTTTTAACCCATTTAATTTGAAATTTCTTAATGTAGAAAAAGAATAAGTATTTAATATTTAGCAATATTTCACTGTTCATTTAAGACAAGTAAATTTAAACCAAATATTTAAAAGAAAACAATTTGAAACTTAATTGTTTTACATAGAAAGCTTTGAATCTTTAGATTTTCAAAGAACTTTTGATTTTTTAGCGTTACAATTTTAATTGTTCTATTTAAAAAGTGTTCAATTTATAAGTGAAATTGTTAAATTTTGACGCATAAATAACAATTGAACACTTATTATTTGTACACAAAATTTTAGCAATTTTAAGAGATATTTTGAAGTTTTGAAAAGATCCAAAATTAATGACAAGCTTGAAATTATTTCAAGTAATTTAAACGAAGTGTCTTAACAATTTTTTCAGATCTTAAAAATTAATTTTTAATTTAATCGAAATTTTCCTACAGTTCTTGAAAATCCAGCAAATTAAATAAAATCCTTAAAATCTTCCATGTTCTTCTCTGATCATTTTTTAAATCTCTTAAAAATCTTCTTAAACTTTCTGTTACAATAATTTTTCAAAATGGAAAATAATTTTCAATTTTTCTAAGAATCTTAAGAAAATTTTTATTCTTCTGTAGTCTTTCACAATTTAAAAAATCTAAATTTTTGTTTGAAATCTGCAAAAAAATAAAAGTTCTGACAAAAAATTCACAAATGATTTTGAATTAGGAAAAATTTAAAACCACTTCTCGATTTTTCAATATTTTGAAATAAAAATTTAAATCTTTTGACGGATGCCTAGACTATTTAAAATAAAAATAATTAAACTTCTAAATTAAGAAATGTGAAGGTAAAACATTATTTTTCAATTTCTAATGTGTCTAGCTTAAAATTACTTGAAGTAATATATAATTTTGTAAATTTTTGAAGTTCATTACTTGATTCTTTAATTTATATTGTTGAAAATGTTAACGTCGATTTATATTTTTGGAACTAATCTCAATCTTTAAACTCTATAATTTATAAAAGTTCTACATTTTGTAGTTAATTTTCATTTCACTTAAAACTGTTCAATTTAAAAGTGTTAGTACCTTCCAGTTTAAACGTGTAAGTTATTGAGCATTTGAATCATTATCATTAATCATATCATTAATTTCAAAAATTGTATATACTTTTAATCCTTCCTATTCAGTAATATTTACAAACTTACATTCGGGTCTGAATATAATTTATTTCCTTACAAATGTTCTGATATATCCATTGCAAGTTCCTTTTGAATTCATTCTTTTAATATTCTTATAATATTTCTTCTTGCATATTGATTTTCCTATAACAGTTCGCCGTACAGTCTTACGCGTCAAACTCAAACTGCGCGGTCAAACTAACAAAATGGTGAAATTAAGCGGTTGCGTTACTTGAACGAAACAGGGCCCTTAAGTGGCTAGACCATGTATTTGTTAGATCATGCATGGTCTAGCCACTTGAGGACCCTGTTTCGTTCCAGTCACGCAACCGCTTAATTCCTCCATTTTATTACTTTGACCGCGCAGTTTAAGTTTTACGCGTAAGACTGCGGCTAACTGTTACAGGAAAATCAGTATGTAGGAAGAAATATTATGAGAATATTAAAAGATTGAATTTTGAATTCAAAAAGAACTTTCAATGGATATATTAGAACATTGGTAAGTAAATAAATTATATTCAGACTAGAGTGTAAGTTTGTAAATATAACTGAATGAGAAGGATTAAAAGTATATACAATTTTTGATATTTGTGATAAGGAATTTCATTTCAAATATCTCCGTTTACTAGTGAATGAAAAATGCTCAGGTAGACAATTCTTTCAGAAATATATATGTAAAAGTGACAGAGGTTTGTAATAGAATTACGCGGGTTCGTAAATTTTACAGAAAAGTTTGTTAGATCTCTATTTGATCTGGATTGAAAGTAAGACCTATTATTTTTACATTAGACAATAATTTATCATATGGTACAATTTGGACATCCTTCTGAATTTACATATAAAACGTATGTGTAAATGTATGCAATATTATAGGGGTTTGCCAACATTTATTATAATTTTGAACAGTCTGCTAAGAACAACAGAGATTTTTAATCTGATACAATGTGATTTCATATTATATCTAAAAAGTGGAAATGCAAGAGGGAGTAACTGACAAAATGAAAATTGTGCCTGACAGTAAAATAAATAAAACATAATAATTATAATTTTTTTATGTCATGGGCACTGCAGGTTGGCCGTTTTAATTAAAGAAAAAAATGCCCGGTTTTTTCTCGACTCGCTAACATTTTTCACGGACAATGAAATTTAAAAAATCAAACTATGTTCTAAACATTTTTCCATATAAAGTGATAAAAAATAAACAACACTTTAAAGCATTCAAAATGGAACCCTTGAATTCCAAGCTTTTAAAATTGAAGTTTAAAAATTTTCAATTCAAAAATTGTGTATTCAAATGCTAAATAACTTACACGTATAAACTGCAAGGTACTAACACTTTTAAATTGAACAGTTTTAAGTGAAATGCAAATAAATTGCAAAACGTAGAACTTTAATCAATTATAGAGTTCAAAGATTGAGATTAGTTTCAAAAAGATAAAACCACGTTAACATTTTTAATAGTATAAATTAAAGAATCAAGCAATGAACTTTAAAAATTTAGAAAATTATGTTATTTTAAGTAATTTTAAGCTAGACACAATAAAGTTGAAAAATAATTTTTTTAACTTAACGTTTTTTAAATAAGAAGTTCAATTATTTTTATTTTAAATAGTCTAGGCATCCTTCATATGCTTTAAAATTTTATTCCAAAATCTTGATAAATCTAGAAGTGGGTTTAAATTTTTCCAAATTCAAAATAATTTTTGAATTTCTTGTTAGAACTTTTAAATATATTTTAAAATGAATTATTGCATTTTTTTAACTTTCAGAAAATCATGCAAAGTTTTGAAAAAAATGTTAACACACTTCGTTTAAATTACTTGAAATAATTTCAAGTTTTTAATTAATTTTAAATCTTTTTACAACTTCTTCATATGTCTTAAAATTACTCAACTAATTTTTGCAAGAAATAAGTGTTCAATTCTTATTTATGCGTCAAAATTTAAAAATTTCACTTATAAATTAAACATTTTTTAAATAGAACAATTAAAATTGTTACGCTAAAAGATTAAAAGTTCTTCGAAAATCTAAAGATTCAAAGCTTTCTACGTAAAAAATTCAGTTTCAAATTGTTTACTTTTAAGTATTAGGTTTCAATTTACTCGTCTGAAATCAACAGTGAAATATTGCTAAATATTAAATACTTATTCTTTTTCTACATTAAGAAATTTCAAATTAAATGGGATAAAAATGAAATAATTTAGACTCACAACATTTTAAATTCAATAAAAACCTTTAATTATCACTGTATTATTATGGATTTACTTTTAAATTGAAAATAGTAAAACGCACGTTTACATTTTTTAGTAGCTGAACAAATTAATAAATGTATTTATTTATTATTTTAATATAAAAAAATTTTATAAAGGCATACCTGAAATTCTGAATGACAAATATATCATTGATAAATCATGAAAAATTTTATTTAAAAATAAAATTATCGGAATAAATGATATATGGATTTCATTTTTTATCAAGACTTTCGGATTGAAACAGTTACAATCTGGGAATTCTTAAATTTTGAACGGATCTAGAACTGTTTGGTCAAATCAATTATTGTTCAGATTTCTACACTTAGAGTACAGATCAATTTTCAAAATAATTTATTTATTTATATTTACAGTTGATAAAATAAAACTGTTTTTTATCAAAAATTTTCAACATCAAATGCTTTTAATTTTTAATTATTTAGATCCTCAAAACTGCACTTTAATTATTTTAAAAACTGTTAAAATCGAGCGTGGACAGATTTTTCTTCTGAAAATTCGTAAAATTCTCGGTTTCCAGGTCCGGCGGCCACCCTGCTGTTTATAAAAATATGTTTGATTTAAAAAACTTCTAATTTTTAATTTTTTAACCTTTAAAACAGCATTTAAAAATTATTTAAATAAAAATATATGCTGAAAAATTAAAAGTCTAAAATGGAAAATTTTTCAAGTGAACGATTTTCGAATGAACCATTCTAAACTAAATGATTTAAGAATTTATAAATATCTCAATTTAGGAGATTATTAAGAAACCGTTGAAATCAAAGTTGGACAAAATTTTTATTCTAAGAATTTTGTAAAATTCCCGGTCAAAAAATAAATTCACTGTCATTTCCCGGTTTTCCTCAGTCCTATAAAATTCCCGATCGTTTTCCATGTTTCCTGCTTGAATTCAATTTCATTTTATTTGACACAAATATGTCACTTTTTGTCCGCAGAAAGAGGTTATGTAACACATAACCTAAAATAATAGTCAATCCATATTTTCCTTTAGCGATATTCAACATTATTATAATAAATTAGATTGCGATTCAAATATTTCTACACCTAAAAAGTACAAGAAATTTTTATTCTTACATTTTACATTTTCAAATCCCTTATGTTTGCCGCCTTACTTATCCAACATGGAGAAATTTAGCAGTGGGTCCTTATTGGTGCGTTTTTTTTACTTGCGCGTGGCTAGACCATGTATTTATTAGATCATGGGACTAGGCATGCCATTGCGGGGGTAATGTAAAGAGGGGGGAGGTCCGCCACCATTTGATGTCCCGCAACAAACATGGCAGCGCCCACATGTTTATATTTTCATGCACTGTTTGTCGACAAAAATTCTCGTGCGCATAATCAAATGGCACATCGTAAGATGGCGGCTCTCCCCACTCATGGAATTCTCCCCCTCCCGTGGATTCAACTCCGCTCGCCCAAGTTAAGATGGCATGCCTAGTCCCGTGTTTCCTATGTCCATGGTCAGGAGAAACAGCGATGATGGTTGTCAAGTCTTTGCACTTATTGGTTACTATTCAGGCGCGTTTATTTGAATCGGATAATTGTTTATAACGTAAAACTTACCAATTTTTTAAGTTTATCAATAATAACTTTTTTTTTACTCAAGTGTCCTTTTTTGTTGTTTTCATCATTTTATACTATTTTAAAAACTTTGCACAATAACATTAGATGTAATTTTTTTGAATCCATGATAATTGTTTATGAAAATAACAAGAGTTTATCATTTTTAAAATTTTTTTCAGAAAATTTTGGTTCACTAGTTTAATTCATTCGAGATTTTATACTATTCCAGCAACTTTTTAATAAAACATAAAATGCAAGTTTTAAGATTAGTCATACATCAGGATTGAACTTAAAAATATTTTTGATAAAAAAATGTTTTCACGTGAATTGAATATACCATTTTTCATCATTTTAAAACACCTCAACAACATTTATAAACCTTTTTTTTTAATTTCGATTTTGCACTACTGGTATAGTACTGCCCCGGTCGTGCAGCCAACCGTTAGTCAGTACTGGGCAAACTACCGCCTGTCTCTACTGGTGGGCAGTACTGGGCCAGTACTGTGCCGGTGGTGAACTCCGGCACACTAACGGCATTTCGACTTGGTAACATTCAAGCAACTGGTTAAAATCTTTTGTATTTTGCAGAAAATTCGTCTTCTTTGACAGAAATTTATCCTCTTGAATAACAATTGATGTTTCTGGTTAAAAATTCGTCTATTTTATTAAAAATTCATCTCTTATTGAAATTTTATAATTTTTGGTTAAAAGTACAACTATTTGATTGAAAATGACAATATGTTTTCCTCGAAGATTCAGCTATTCTTTAAATATGCATATTTTGGTTGAAATATTAACTATTCATTTTTCATCGAAAATTCATTTTTTGTTGTTGTTAAAAATTCAACTACATGGCGAAAAGTCGAACTGGTATGTTAAAATTTTAATTTATTTCGTTAAAGATTCATCATGTTAGTTGAAAGTTAATATTTTTATTTAATAGAAATATTTTATTAAAAATTCTTTCTTTTTGTTTCCAAGTCAATAGTTCTAACGGCAAATTTACCTATTCAATTTTTTTTAATTCATCATTTTCGTCTTACCATTAAAATTTTTTTAATTTTTGTATCTTATTTTCGAAAGTTAATGATTTTGACTACTACACTACCGATAAAAATTATCGGTCTTCGGTTAATTGTAGATTTCTATGGTTTGTAGCGGTTGTATCCAACTTCAGATCAAGTAATTTCCTGAATTTTAAAAATATTTCTCAATTTTCCACAATTTTTTTGTTTTTATAAAGCCGTGAGTGCATGCAGGCGGCTAGGTGCCACCTTGACTTTAAGGAATTAGGCGAAAGAAAGGTCGTCTAATTACTGTCTGTCACCTGCCACTTCGAAAATCAGTCCCAAGTAATCTTATCGTTTAAGAAATACATTTTTACCAATTATATTTTATGTATAAATATTCTTAGATGTATAATTTAAAATAAATATTTTTGGAATCGCAACAGATGTAAAAAATCAGGATTCTCAAATGGGCACGAGTCGCTTCCCCAAGCAGAAATTAAAAATCAGGAACCAACCAGTGATCCCAGATCTGAAACGAGATGTGGTCCAATGCTATGACAGGGTTATGTCCGTGTGAATATAGTAGTAGACTATATAAATGACTGGGTTGCGTGCGCAACCCATTTCTCCTCTTCTGAATTTGAAAACTCGAAGGTGCACGATTGCCGGTCGGAACACTTCGGCGGTTCTATTTATATTTCTATCTGCTTTGAAACAAAATTAAGAGATTGTCATTTTAATATTTCCAGATTTCGATGCTGGCGATTCTCGTGATTTGAATACTTCGCGCGCCTCTTTATATGCGCATATTTTGAAGTTACGTTATTTCAAGCATAAAATATAAATGATATGAATATTAATACTATTATACATATAAATATATACATATATTATTAATGATAATATTATAATTATGTTATATTATAATAGTCTTATTTATATCTTGATCCGCATTTGAAAGAAATTAAATGAATTGGCGATTTTAATGATACTTGAATATTTCGCACAATTTATTATTAAAATTATATATGCATTATCAGAATATTAATACCGTAATTAATATTTTGTTGTATATTATATTGTGTTCATTATACTGTATACTTTATATTGTGTATATTAGTGTACATGATGAAAATAAATTATATAATTAAGTATGTCATATTATAATTATATATAGAATAGAATAGAATTTCTTGTCTTCATGGTATACTTTTACAAGTTTTTACTATATTCTTTTACTCTCTTAAAGTTTTAAATACAACGAAGCTACATATTTTCTATCTTAGAATTTTTACCTGAACAGATAATAATTAAATCATTACATATTTCTGTGTCTATATTACAGTTCTCTTGTCCTTGGGCTAGATTTCTCCTCTATGTCACAATTTTATTCGATATTATAATTATATTAATATTAATATTAATTACCTGTAAATCATTGTGCTGGGGCTTTTAAGCGTTGAATTTACCTATTAAACCGAAAAAGTTTAAATAGCCTCCGGACTTTCGAAATTATAAAACTTGTTTATGAGAACCATTTGGAATTAAACGATAACAAACTATAGCTTCCTAGAATTTGGTTATATTTTCCTTTTTCATGACTACTTGGGACTTTGATTTTTAAGATTTAAAATTGCTAGCAATTTTAAAAAGTGTTAATACCAAATTTTGTACTTGTTAGTACTTATAATTTGTAATTGTTTTATTTTAAATGATTCTCATAAATAAATTTTCTAATTTTGAAAGGCTATTTAAATTTTTTGGTTTAATAGATAAATTCAACTTCCAACGCTTAAAACTCTAGCACAATCATTTACAGCTAATTAATATTAATGTTAATATCAATATCTGTTGAGATAATATTATTATAATTATAATATCATACATAGTTAATTACATATTATAATAATTCTATTATAATGTACCCTGATTATACTTATTTTTTCAGATTTCCATGTCCTAACTCCAAATTTTAATTATTTTTTTAGAATTCCTTGTCCCAGATCTGAATTATAATTTTTTCAAAAAATCTCTAATCCAATTCAGAAATACATACAATTTCTTTGAAAAAATTTCCTGTTTCAATTCAAAATTTAGGGTAACATTAGAAAATTTAAAGTTTTAAATCTGAAAATGATTTATTTGAGGTGAAAATCTTTTGAATTTTAAACTTTTAAAACTGAAGCTTGACAAATTTTTAATTCGGAAATATTTCATTTAAACGCCCAAAAATGCATACGTGTAAAATACAAACTTTTAACACCTTTTAATTTTACAATGTTTTCATCAAATTATGTTAAAATACGAAATTACAAATTAAAAATTTTTATGGCTTTAACATTTTAGAGATTTCTGGTTAAAAAATATAAATTACGCTATTATTTTTAAGGTTCAAAATGACAATACTTCATGAAAATTTCAATTCTAAACAATAAAAGATGAACGATTAAACAAATTTTTTAATTAAAATCTTTTTAAAATAAAAGTTAAATTATTTTTATATACGCTGTTCCAGATTAATATTTTTGCATTGTTTTTTATTGATAAAAATTTGAGTTTACCAATTGAAAATGTTAGGAATTAACTTGCTATCAAAATAATTAAATTTTCATCTAAAAAAAAGAGAAAAACAAATTTGCAACAAAATAGTAACATTTTCAACTAGAAAGATGAATTTTTTTAACTGAAATGAATAATCTTCAACCAAAAACTGGACTTTTACAAATAAGTTTAAATTTTAGCCAAGTAGTTGAAATTTTTACTGAAAAATGGTGTATTCTAAAACAAACAAAAATTAATTCAACAAAAAAAGACAAATTTTATACAAAAATTAATAAATTCTCAATAAAAACAAACCTATTTTCAGTCAGATAGTTAAGTTTTTATACATAAAAGATGAAATTTCTGCCAAAGCAGATAAATTTTTAAACCAGAAAGAAAAATTTGCTACAAAACAATTGAATTTTAAGCCCGAAAAAATTAATTGAAAAAAAAAAAAACTTTCATTTTCAAACAAATAGTTACATTTTCAAATAAAATGATGAATCTTCAACAAAAAAAGATTAAATTTTTAATTAAAAACTGTTCAACTCAACCAAAAATATATCAATTTAACACGAGAGTTGACTTTTCAGTCAATAAAGATTTTTTTTTAATTGTTGAATTTGAAAGCCAAAAAGATGATTTTTTTTACAAAACAGTGTAAAGTTTTTTTAAAATGGGATAGTTCAAAGACTTATGATGAAAAAATATAAACCAAAGCTATTTTTTTTCTCAGTTGAATATTAAAGTGTTTTGTTATTTCGATTTTCAAGATTTTCAATTCGTCAAAAAAACTTTTGAGTTTGGATTTATGAATAAAAATGTAAAAATTAAAAACATAAAGCGACTTAAAATAAAAGAATTCAATTTATAATATAAAAAGTTTCCAATTAAAAAATAATGGTAATTAATCCATTTTTATTGATGAAAATGATTTAGTCCTTAACGTTTAATAATGTATTGATTTATTCTTTAATTCAAAGCATTGAAAATAATAGCTTTGGTTTATATTTTTAACCAAAAGTCTTTCAACTATTCCGTTTAAAAAAACTTTACACTGTTCTATAAAAAAATGATCTTTTTGGCTTTGAAATTCAACAAACAAACAAAAATCCTTATTGACTGAAAAGTCAATTATTGTGTAAAATTTATATATTTTTTGATGAGTTTAACAGTTTCTAATTAAAAATTTAAACTTTTTTGTTCCAGATTCATCATTTTAGTTGAAAATGTTACTATTTGTTTGAAAATGAAAGTTTTTTTGGGCTTAGAATTCAATAAGAAAATTCCAGTATTTGGCTGAAGATTATTAATTTAAATTAAAAAATTCATCTTTCTGGTTGAAAATGTAACTATTTCATTGGAAATTAGTTTTTCTCTTTTTTTTTTTAGTTGAAAATTCAATTAATTTGATAGTAAGTTAATTTCTAACATTTTCAATTGGTACACTCAAATTTGTATCAATAAATAACAATGCAAAAATATTAATCTAGAACAGTGTATATAAAAATAATTTAACTTTTATTTTAAAAAGATTTTAGTCAAAAAATTGGTTTAATCGTTCAGTTTTTATTATTTAGAATTGAATTTTTCTTGAAGTATTATCATTTTGAACCTCAAAAATAATAGCGTAATTTATATTTTTTAACCAGAAATCTCTAAAATGTTAAAGTCATAAAAATGTTCAATTTGTAATTTCGCATTTTAACATAATTTGATGAAAACATTGTAAAATTAAAAGGTGTTAAAAGTTTGTATTTTACACGTATGCATTTTTGGGCGTTTAAATGAAATATTTCCGAATTAAAAATTTGTCAAGCTTCAGTTTTAAAAGTTTAAAATTCAAAAGATTTTCACCTCAAATAAATCATTTTCAGATTTAAAAGTTTGAATTGTCTAATGTCAGCCTACATTTTGAATTGAAACAGGAAATTTTCTCAAAGCAATTGTATGTATTTTTTAATTGGATTAGAGATTTTTTGAAAAAATTATAATTCAGATCTGGGACAAGGAATTCTAAAAAATAATTAAAATTTTGAGTTAGGAGATGAAAATTTGAATGAAGAATTATAATTAGGGTGCATTATAATACAATTATTATTACATATAATTCAATATATATGATATTATAATTATAATAATATTCTCTAAACAGATATTGGTATTAACATTAATATTAATTAGCTGTAAATGATTGTGCTAGAGTTTTAAGCGTTGGAAGTTGAATTTATCTATTAAACCGAAAAAATTTTAATAGCCTTTCAAAATTAGAAAATTTATTTATGAGAATCATTTAAAATAAAACAATTACAAATTATAAGTACTAAGCACAACATTTTTTCATCATGAAAAAAGTATAATATAACCAAACTCTAGGAAGCTATAGTTTGTTATTGTTTAATTCCAAATGATTCTCATAAACAAATTTTATAATATTTTATAAAATTTTATAAACGCTTAAAAACCGCAGCAGAATAATTTACAGCTAATTAATATTAATATAATTATAATATCGAATAAAATAGTGATATAGAGGAGAAATATAGCCTAAGGACAAGAGGAACTGTAATATAGACACAGAAGTATGTAATTATTTAATGATTATCTGTTCAGGTAAAAATTCTAAGAGTGAAAATATTTAACTTCGTTTTATTTAAAAATTTAAGAAAGCAAAAGAATATAGTAAAAACTGTTAAAAGTACACGGTGAAGACAATAAAGTCTATCAAATTCTACATATAATTACAATATCACATACTTAATTACATAACTTACTTTCAGAATGTAAAATAATATTCACAATATAATGACCACAATATAATTTACAACAAAATATTAATCACTGTATTAATATTCTGATTTTGCATATATATTTTTATTTTTAAATTGAGCGAAATATTCAAATATCATTAACATCCCCAACTTCTTTAATTTCCTTCAAATAATTTATATTTTACGCTTGAAATAACGTAACCTCAAAATATGCGCATATAAAGAGGCGCGCGAAGTATTCAAATCATGAGAATCGCCAGTAACGAAATCTGGAAATCTTAAAATCCTAATCTCTTGATTTTATTTCAAAGTGGATAGAGATATAAATAGAACCGCCGAAGTGTTCCGACCGGCAATCGTGCAACTTCGAGTTTTCAAATTCAGAAGAGGAGAAATGGGTTGCGCGCGCAACACAGTCATTTATATCGTCTCCTACTATATTCACACGGACATAGCCCTGTCATAGTATTGGACCACATCTCGTTTCAGATCTGGGATCACTGGAACCAACATGTTGAAAATTTAAATCTAAGTTTTCCAGCCAATTTAAGTATTTCAATTAAACGTACCTGATTTTCTAAACGTTCGAATGAACAAAATACTGTTTTTCAGTTATATTACAAGTTTCTTTTGATAACATATTATTTTTAATGTTGGAATATAAATAAACATAATATTATAAATATAAATACACAGAAGAACGCTGGTTTTAAATTTGTTGCAGCTCAAATTTCATTGGTCTTCCAATGAGCATTTGAAACAATTTTTAAGTCTCCAATGTATTCCTCTGAACGTAGGTGCACATTTGGGAATCTAGGGGAAAGTATAGTATCATTTGGAGACTGAATTTTGGCGCAATGCCGAGAGTTGTGGAGTGCTGAACCCCGCTGTCAGCCACCTGAACACCTGTCAAAGCAACTATTCGCATTGCGATATTAGACTAAATAATTGTTAAAAAGGAAACTAATTGAAATAATATTTGCCTAATTTTCAACTTTCTTTCATTTAACAGTGTGTATTAGTCACTTACGTTAGAATAAAATGATAACTCCCTGATGCAACTTCCAAATGTTAGGTTAGTCACGGCTGTCGATATTTAAACTAAAGCCGAGATGTATAGAAAAAGTCATGACCGTCTACATATACAATTAGGTCTTTTCACTTCAAACAGGAGCTAACGTCAATTTGCTGAATACAGAGAATCTAGAGGAAATTTCTTCGAACGAAGAGGCATCAATTAAGATGCAGACGGTCACGACTTAATTTTTACATCCCGGCTTTGGTGGTTTGAATGTCATGTAGGTTTTGACTAACCTAAGATTTGGATATTATATAACGCCAAGTACAATCTTTATTCCAAGACACTAATAGTCACTGGTAAATGGGAGGAAATGAAAAGTTAGGTAATTATTATTATAACTTACCTGCTCATAAAGATCTATTTCACCCAAATAGCGTCCGACAAAATCATCTAGACAGGTGACTGACAGTTTGTAGATGACACTTCACGTTGCTGTGGATGAGAAAAAACAGTGTCTGCATGATGCTTTCCCCCTAGATTCTCTGAATGAACCTGTATGGCTCAAATTTGTTGCATCGAACGAGGATGCTCGATGCGAACTTCGCCAGCTTCGCGAGAACGACATTGCGTACAGTCACATATTAAGGGCCTTTGATACTTACAGTTTCCCCGGCTTTTTTTCCACAAAAATGAAGTTTTAAAAACTGAATTCGGAGTTGCTATAAAATATCATAACGGACGTCCCCGGACTCTTTTTTAAGTGATAATAACAAAAAAAATTATTGTGCTAAATAACAATTTTATGCATATCCATTATTTTGAGGTTACGTCGTTTTTCATCTCTACCTTTCCGATAATCTGGAAATTATTTATAAAATCAACTTTTTTGATTGGCTACAAATAAGGTTAGTTCCGGGAGATTAGTTACTATGTTTATTTGTAAGTTCAAAGTTTTCGGCCAAAAATATTGTGTAGTTTGGAAGTAACGCTCCGGTGCATTGTAACACACATAACCTCGAAATATACACACACGTTGTTAGCAATATAAAATTTTTTTTGAAAAATAAATTCCAAAAAAGTGTGCGGGGAAGTCCGTTAGCATGTTCGCTATCATTTCCCAGATTTTGAAGGCAAAATATTTCTTATCCTCGGAAAAAAGCCGGGGTAATCTAACACTGAAAAAATCGATACTATTTTCTAAGCGCTATGCAAATTAATTACATTTTGCTAAATTAAAACCTTTTTGAATTAACCTAAAAAAATGGGGATGTCCGTTAGCATGTTCGCTATCATTTCCCAAATTTTTAGGACAAAATATTTATTATTCTAGAAAAAAATCCGGGGAACCTAAAACTGGTAAAACCGACAATTTTCTAAGTATCACATGCCCTTAAAGAATATGAACTTAGGAAAATAACGAAATGGCGCCATCTAGTGAAAATAGAACGAACTACAGCTCTATTTCAACAACCCCTCCACCCTGCTACTCCAACCATTTCATGCTAATTTGAATATATTTTTAAATTTAGATTTACAGGAAGAATAATTTACGTAAACAAACCGTTTCATGCAATATAAAAGAACATCAAATAGCGCATGATCAAAGATGAATTGTGGTTTTTATATATTACATGAAATAGTGTGCTTGTGCAAATTATTCTGCCTATAATTCTAACTGAAAAAATATTTAAACAGAGACATTAAGCCCAACACTTAAGTGCCACTCCGAACAGATCGGTCCCTTTTTCAATTAACAAATAAAAATAATGTAAATTTGTTTCAAACAAAATATGTAAATAATTTGGAGACTCACTCGTTATTTACATGTCCGCCATGTTCCTATATTCCTGATCTTCCCCTTCTACCACAGACGCCACCTAGGGGAGATGGAAGTCACTAAAACTCGTTCACATTTTAGTCTTAAGACAGTACCTAGTGTGGCGAGAACGGAGACTGGACTGAGTGGCCGAGGCCCGAGAGACCACCGGGAAACTCGACGTTGCCAGATGCGAGCTTCTTCGTGAACGTGCGAACCTGGCTGGTCGACTGCATGGGTTGGTTTGACCAAAGACATTATAAACGTAGATGCGGTACGGGGCGTCAGAGTGGGGAATTATACATATAGGACATTACATTTTCTGCCCTATTGAGGTGCTGCCCTCATCGTACTACGAAGTCGAATTCCTGTTTTCTCATTCTTCTTAAAATATGACGGTAAAGCAGTAGAAAGATTTTTTGAGATTAGAAAAGTTTGACATGTATGTATCACTGAATTTTTTCAGATCTGAAGCTTGATCTAGGTTTTCGGTACATAGCCTTTTTCTTAATTATAAAAAAAAAAAAAATTCTCGAAAAATCATACTCTTAATTTAAAAAAAAAGTATTTTATAGAAAAAGATTTCGAGATAAACAAGTGCTAAAAACATTTCTCTTTGACAAATATATTTCTTAAATTGAAATAATCAAATATTTATACCAAAGAAACAACTTTTTTAATGTTTGAAGTGTTTAAACATTATTGTTTAAATTTAAAATAACAATAATTAAAACAAAATATATTTCTGGATAAGATATTTTGGTTGAAAATGTATATAGTATTTTTTAAATCACAGAAGTTCTTCGGAAAAATCAAAATGTTAATTAAAAAACACGTGCTTTTGTATATTAATTTGTTGATGAAATTTGTTATAAAATTTTAATTTTAAATTCAAAAAATAATCTTTAACACTTTAAATATTGAACAAAAATTTATTTGATAACAATATTTTATTATCGTATTTTTAATAAATAATTAATATTGACTAAGAAACATTTTTATTTGGGGAGCTTTATTATTTGGGAATTTTCAAATTCGTTAATATTATAAACTGTTCAGGAATTTTTTTTGTTTTGGAATTGTATTTTTCGAGACAGAGAGATTTACTGAGTCGGGAATTTATTTTGTTCGATCTTGTTGATTTTTTCCCTACAGTATTAATAAAAAAAATGTATGGAAATTTTTGATATCACAAAGTTAATCACAATTAAAAGTTTTTAAATTCGCTGTACATCCAATGTTTATTCTTGGATCTTGGCGATTTTTTTCTAATCCATTTCAGTCACTGGTAAACGGGGGTGATTTTCTCTTAGAAAATAAGTGATTAAAAGTTGAAAAAATTGGGTAGGCTTTTTTGACATCTAGGTATGTAAAAAAGTTAAACTTCAGAAAAATTAAAAACCAATTTAAGAACTTATTATACTCTTTTAAGATACCAATACAATTTACACAACACTAATTGTAAAATTTGAAAATTTTTAGGCCTTCAGTTTAAGAACTTGAATTTTAACGTTAAAATTGCTTCATTTTCAGAATACAGCCTTATTGATTGAATTTTCAGAATTTTCGTTATAACTTATAGGTTAGGTCAAAAATAACATTCTGGGATTCGAAATTGTTACACCGCGAAAAAGCTTTAATTTAAAATTTAAAAATGCGAAAATACATCATTTCGGGAAATGAAAGTAAATTTGAAAATTGAACTTCAGTTCGAGTATTAAAAATTTAACAGTGATTGATTTTACAAGGTGATTCTAGGTCTGTTTAAAATGATATAATTTACATATCTTAACGTTGAAAATTGAATTAATTAATTCGAAGGCCTTAGAAGTGACAAAAGTGTAAACGTTCGAATTAATCGCTTCTTAAATAAACGCCTTTATTCAATTTGAAAATCTTTTTGAAGTACTATTTCAATATAAAATATTCCATTTTAAATCTATTTGGTTTGGAAATGAAAAAAAGAAATTTTCAATAGTAAACAGTTTGAAAATGAATGGTCACAATTTCAGAGTGACAAATTTAAACTTGGAATGTTATGATTATAATTGTTTTATTTTTTATTTGTATTTCGAAGGTAAAAGTATTTCATTTTGATTCTTAAAGAACAGTTGAAGAAGCATTAATTTAAAAAAATCAAATAAGCTGGAAGTTTCTGAATGTTTCAAGGAAAAAAACAAAATTTGGAGCTTCTCAAGAATTTTGAAATATTAGAAAAACAATAAAAATTTCTGGGTAAATTTGAAATTATTTTATATTTCGAAAAAGTCCATAACTCAAAGAGAATGTTTAAAAATATTTTAAAATATTTCAAAAGTTTTACAATATTAGAAAAAATCTGGAAGCTCTTAAAACCATTTTGTGTGCAGGATTTTACAAAAATGTTAGGAAAAATGGGAATCAGTCTAAAAGACATTTAAAAGTTCCGGAATTTTAAAAAATAATTTAAAAAGATTTGAAATAATTTAAAAGAGAATAGATATTTTTGATGATCTTGAAATGTTTTGAAATGTTGACTTTTTATTTTGATAAATTACATAATTTTAAGAGGAGGTATAAAAATATGGAATCACTGAAAAAAATTTCGAAAGGGATGAATGAAAAATCCCAAAAAATGAAATCTCCGGCATCTAAATAATAATTTTATAAAAACTGTATTAAAAAAAAACATTAAAAAACACGTGCGCTTTGGAAGATAAAAATGTTCTGCCTAAATTTTCTTCGTACCTACATAATAACATTTTTTGAATTATTTACATTCAGGAATTTTCTAGTTCGGAAAGAGAAGGTTCAAGAACGATTGGAGAATGAGGGTCTGGTTGTTTGATGCGTTGGTGTGGGCGGTGTTATGCTATGGTGTGGAGATCTGGGGATGGAAGGAACATAGGAATGTAGAGAGCATGCATAAGCGATTCCTGAGTTGGGTAATGGGGGTTAGCTGGGGTTGCCCAGGATATATGTTAAAAGAAGAGTTAGGAAGAGAAAATATGGTTACTAGACAAATCAAGAGAGCATGGAGGTTTGAAGAGAAGCTAAAAAGGGGAGAGGGAAGTAAAATTGCACAAGCTTGTTTCGGCGAACTTTGGAACAATGAAGCGAGAGGTAATGTGGTAAATTCAAAATGGGAGGAAGAAAGGAGAAAAATGAGAAGGGTGTGTAATATTCGAGAAGGGGTTATGGAGTGGCAGGACATAGAGTTAGAGCTATTGGTTTAACAAGGAGAAGAGAAATGGACAAAGATTATAGATTCGAGGTACAATAGATGGTATATGATGGTCAAAGGGTTGACGGAACCAGAATATCTGCAAAAAATAAAAAAGGAAGAAAAATGGAGTAGGGTCGTACGGTTCAGAATGGGATAATCAGAATAATAATTTAAATTATATATTCACATCGAGTAAGCTGTATCAATTATAATAATATAAAGTTTATTTAAAAATATATTTGATGGAACATGATATTTTTTATGAATGTGCCAGTGAAGTTCTGTTCGTCTAATTTTGTTTGCCAATGCGAAGCGTAATCTGGCTTGGAACTACCGTCTTAACATCTAAAAACCGAAATAACAATGTTCTTATTACTTGTAATTATAATTATATTTTCATAAAAACGTTAGAATATATAATAATTAAGAAATTGGAAAATACATACGAGAACTTGATTAGACGAATAGTCTGAAAAAGTCCGTAGAAATTGCAGAGTACAAAAATAAAAATAAAAACTAAAGAATATTAAAGAACCATATATGGATAATAAATAGAATGAAAATTATTATTAATAATTTTAGAATTAGTGGAAAAGATATGAAACCGTAATATAAATTACTCATCGACTTATATTTGTGGTATTTATTAAAATAACCCTGTTTTGCAAAGTTATAAATGTAAAAATGTTTTAATTGGCACTTTACCTTTAATCCAAATGGTTCTTGTCCGGGCTAAGTAACCATTAGTGTGCCTCGAGGGGCCTACTGAGAGTTTCTTACAGCGCTCCAACTGGCTGTTGGCAAAATATATCGATGGGACTTCGTGGATGCTATCTACGAGTGGCGGTGTGTAGAGGGGAAGTGTTTTTTTCGCCGGACGCGCCGTTTATATTTATGTTGGGCAACTAGGCCCGCACCGCATCTACGTTTATAATATCTTTCGTTTGACCACTTATTGTAACACGCGGAGCCGAATTTGGTGCGGAATTATCCCGAATTTAAAAGTTCAAAAATTTTAACGTTGATTTATTAAAATAGATCCTGTTCGGCTCCGTTGGCTCGTTACCGCAAATAAGGGTTTAGAAACCCAAACCTTTCGATGAAACTCTTCTCTTCTTTCTGAAAACGGATAATTAGGCAACAAAATGAACTGACAGCTATAGATTTTGTGATATTAGATTAACAAAATGAATTTATTCAGAATGCGAATTGTACAAATTTGCCAGAGAACCGGACGCGTCCGAGGGCAAAATTGCTTCTGGTAATTCAGAAATTATTAGCTGTTTAACTGGATTTATTTAACTAAAATTAAATATTGGTTCTGAGAAAAAAATAATTATTTGCAACTGTTATATAACAGCATACTTTAATATCATTGATACTTCACGAATAGCATTATTAAATTAAATATTGATGTATGACTTAATGAAGTCGATATATCAGGATGGTGATTTATCCAGCTCAGTGCAGAATGCAGCACCGAGAGTGGTGATACATCCAGTAGTTAGGAACAAGGCATTACTACCTACAGTTCCTTTAGTTTTTGTGTTCTTTGGAAGCCAATGTGCTCCTTTATTTTTACATCTAAATCTAATATTTTCAGTAACTGCTGAACTGTAATATTATCGTATCCTTCGCCTTCTCCTGAATCAACTATATATAATTGATTCAGGAGGAGGCTGATTTCACATGGTAGCTACATCAATATAAAATTATAAATCGGTTACAGTGATCCACTGTATGAAAAGGGATCTCTTAGTTTCGAATTAAAACATGTTTTAATACATAGCTCTCTCTATCTCTCTTCCCATCTCTTTTTCTCGCTAAACTATACCTTCTGCATATGATTTACCATCTTTATCTATTTATATTCTTTCTTTGTTGCAATTCTCTAGAAGGTTCTAAGTAATAATCGACACATGTCGTATATAATATTGAAAAATGCAAAAAAGTAATGCAACATTAAAAATAACTTTGAAATTGTTTTCGAAAAAATTTCGTAGTAGGAATTGGATGATATCATTTAAAATATTCTGGAAACATAGCATAAGCCACTACATCTATAGAATATCGGAAAGGTAGATTTCTATGGTCTCTGAATTAAATTAGCCTTCTGGAAAGTAATATAGCATCCTGAATTTCTATAAACTGACTTAATTATTGTATTTTTATTTTTTAATACTGCTAAATGTATTCTTATCATTCATGCTACTTTATTGCAAGTAAGTAAATTCTAACAAGAGCTTTCAAATTATGCATTCATCTTAAAATATTTGATTTAATACTACGAGGCTATCTAAGTGGGACGATGGTCGTGGGGGCTAAAGCGTAGGCTTTGGACCCACTCCTTCGGCTTGCGGATTCGATCCCCGCCCCACACTCTGGAAGAGTCTCGGTGGCCCATGCGGTGAACACTAGCCTAGCAAGGGAGTTGTTCATCTCCGGAGAGTCGTGGGACCGGTACCTCTAGAGAAAAAGGTTTTCTCTAAGTACTTAAGGCTGTTGCTCTTGGTGGTTCGGAACACACCTTAAACTGTAGGTCCCCCTTCCACCACCAAGTAAGTGTGTGGAGGGTTTGTAAAGGAATAGAGAAGGTGTAAGAAAAATGTAAACCCTTAGGGGACACATTAGAAGCTTCCATTCCTACTACGAGGCTATCTGGTATTAATACTAAATCATTCACAGTAACCCACTGTTTGTAAAGGATCTCTTAAGAATCTGTTGGCATTGTCCAAGAATCGTGCAAAACTTTTTATATGATGTAATTCATTGGTTGATGTATGCTGTGAGATTTGTAACTGGTTTTGAGTCCCTCAATTGTAAACTCTTCTGCAGTCTTGAACATTTTAGAAAATTATTTTCGATTTAAAACATCTTTTAATACATAACTCTCTATCTTTATATATTAATATATCTCTATCTTTGTCTAATTGTTCTAGAAGGTTCTAAATTATACTCGACATGTCTAAATAAATTAAAAATATAACTTGTTGCAGCCCAAAAAGTGTAATGTGCAATTGAAAAATAACCTTGAAGTTGTTTACAAATAAAATTGTGCAGTATAATTGCATGCCGCCATTAAGAATATTATTATATTATTATTATTATTATTATTATTATTATTATTATTATATTATCCTCTATTTCTATATACTATACGTTCTTCATCTCAAAATAGTTGATTCAATACTACGAGGCTACCTGGTATTAATTCTAAATCTGTTACAGTAACCTACTGCTTTTAAAAGGATCTCTTAAGAATCTGTTGACATGCTTCAGGATTCGTGCAGAAATTTTTATATGATGTAATTTATTTTGAGGCATGCTGTGAGATTTGTAACTGGTTTCAAATCGCTCAATTGCAAACCCTTCTATGGTCTTGTTAATTTTAGAAAATTATTTTAGAGTTGAAACATTTTAAAAAACATACCTCTCTCTTCATCTCTCTTTCTCCCTAAACTATACATGCTACATATCATTTACCATCTTCATCTAATAA
>NC_046662.1:133833900-133835932 GCF_010883055.1 Belonocnema kinseyi
ATGTCCCTCTTTGTCTAATTGTGCTAGAAGTTGTTTACGAAAAATTGAACAGTAAAATTTGACGATGATATCATTAGTTTTAGAAGTATGGTAGGTTTCTATGGATTGGCTTTTATGATCCCTAAATTAAATTAGTAACCTAGTAAGCAATATACCATCCTCGATTTCTATAAACTATATTAATTTTTGTATTTTTAAATTTCTATTTGACTAAATTTGGATTTAAAAGCTCCAGAAAGTAGATGTTCACGTGACCACTGCATCATTTTTACCAATGTTTGATTCACAGTTTCCTTGCATTACATTTTAATACTGCTAAATTTGTTTTTCTTATTTATGATGCTTTATTTTAATTTTTGAAGTAAGTAAATTAAATATTTTTTAGCAGATTACTCTATGATGTGAAAGAAGATTTGAACGTTTCTTAGCCAACTCTAATATTTATAGAGCTGATTTATTTGATAAATTCTAGTAAGCGTTTTCAAATTGTATTTTCTTCATCTCAAATGTCTGATTTAACATCCTAGATATATCAATATAAAATTATAAATCTGTTACAGTGATCAATTCTACGTATTTGGACCTCTTGAATCTTTTGGTATTTTCAAGTCGCTCAATCGCAAAGCCTTCTGCAATCCAACAAAATTATTTTTGATTAAAAACATTTTTTTTAATACATAGCTCTCCATCTCTCTTTCTCCCTAATCTATACATGTTGCATACCATTTACCATCCTTATGTATTATTATATCAACTCTTTGTCGAAATATTCTACAAGGTTTTAAATTATAATCGAAACGTCTAGACATGTTTGAAATATAACGCATTTTTAAAATTTTATTTTAAATATTTAACGAATAATAGGTAAAAAACCTGACCTTTCTAAATGAGAGCTGAAAAAGCGAGCATATATCTGTGAATAAATAAGACTTTCGACCTCAGCTCGAATATCGTTGCATGACATAAGGAGCGATAAGCGTCGGGTAGTGTACTCTTGGTATTTATTAAACGTCCATGAAAGGTCTCGAATTAAATTCACTCTGTCTATAATCTCTCTCTCGAGTTTTGAAATTGTTTTCAGTATGTTGTTACATATAGCTCGCCCAAAGGTCGACGGACCTAGCATATGGGAAAAAATGAATACGAAAGCCAACGATTGCGAGCCGTAAAAGGAAGTGATCTCTCTACAGAACGATAGCATAGGATGATTAAATGTGTGCAGCCTCAGACTGCCGATGCATGAATGCTTCTGTGAGTTTAAACGCGTGTAGTTGTTATCTCTAGTCCTCGTTCGCTACTTGATGCCAGAATAAAGCAACAAGGATCCCAGAACATTTGACTCACCATAATGAATGCTTTTAAATACCTTTCTTACCTTCGATTAACTTTCGCAAATTCTACCTTCACGCAATTGCGCAATATTATTCTATGACGTCATCAGATCTTCCTAGAATTTCCTAGTAGCTTTTACGCATTAAACAAATAAAGGCAGGATCTTTAGTTGAAAGTATCATCTATGGGGAAGCAATAAATCAAATTAATAATGGTTGAGTATTAGAAAGAATATTGGAATGCGTGAGATTGTAAAGCAAAAGTTAATCTCCTCTGACGATTCTAAGAATGCATAGAGAAGTAAGTGTTTAGTTTTATGGTTTTGGTGTGAAGTGACGAATGCCATGATCTGGAGTACAGGGCTGACTGTTTTAAAAAGGGCGTGAGTGAGACATTTTTATAACCTAAGTCTAGGACCTTAGTCGACAGTCGTTTTGCTTCACTCATATGAGTTAGACGTACCTTTCTTCTGCAATGTGACTAAACTGTTTGTCTATAGAATTAAAACGCAGCATTTTTATCTCTTTAAAAAGAGCAATTTCCCATAGGTTATGGGCCCAGTAATTCGCGATATTTTGATTAATTTAAATAAAAATCCGAAGTGATGAAACTGTAAAGAAACTGTGAAGATTTTACAATTTTGTGAAGTTTTTTGCGTGATAAGTGACAATGGAAAGTTTAAAAATGAAAAGGAACATCA
>NC_046662.1:133836032-133842785 GCF_010883055.1 Belonocnema kinseyi
GAATTTGGAAATCCATTAAGATACAAAGCTCGCCTCGTTGCTCGCGGTTTCAGTCAAGAGTATCTGATTGACTATAATGAAACTTTTGCGCCAGTCGCAAGAGTTTCAAGCTTCAGATTCATAATGGCTTTTTCAAATCAGTTTAATTTATTGATTCATCATACGGATGTCAAAAGTGCTTTTCTAAATGGCAAATTAAAAGAAGAAATTCATATGAAAGTTCCTGAAGGTATTAAATGTAAAGACAATCAAGTTTGCAAATTAAATAGAGCCATATATGGACTGAAACAAGAAGACAAATGCTGGTTTGAAGTATTTGAACAAACTCTAATTGATAAAGGTTTTCGAAATTCATCTGTTGATCGATGTATTTATATTTTAGACAAAGGGAATATATCTAAAAATATCTATGTAGTTCTCTATGTGGATGATTTAGTAATTGCCACTGCTAATGACGAAACAATGAGAAGTTTCAAGAATTATTTAATGAATACATTTCGTATGACAGATTTGAATGAAATTAATCTCTTTGTTGGGATAAAAATAGATAGGAATGAGGACAGAATTACCTTAAATCAGAGTGCGTACATTAAAACAATTCTTGATAAATTCAATATGGCTGATTGTAAAGCTGTAAGCACACCCCTTGAGAGTAAATTAGATTATACTGCTTTAAATTCAGACGAAAAGTATGATGCTCCTTACCGAAATCTTATTGGCTGTTTAATATATTTAATGGTTTGTTCGCGGCCTGATTAAGTACTGCAATAAATATTTTGAGTAGATTCTCGAATAAAAATAATAAGGAATTGTGGCAATGTCTAAAAAGAGTATTAAGATATCTCAAGGGCTCTATTGATATTAAATTAACATATACCAGGGCACATTATGAGCAACTATTATGTGGTTAGGTTGAGTCTGATTGGGGTGGTCATAACGAAAATGATAGAAAAAGCACAACTGGCTATGTATTTAAATTATTTCAAAAATGTACAATATGTTGAAATACAAAAAAACAGCTGTCTGTGGCAGCTTCATCTACTGAAGCTGAATATATGGTTCTTTTTGAGGCAGTAAAAGAAGCAATGTGGCTAAAATCGTTAGCAAATAGTATTAGTATAAATATTTCCAAACCAATAATTACCTACGAATATAATAACGGTTGTATAAGTATTGCGAATAATCCAACGAGCCATAAAAGATCCAAACATATTGACATAAAATATCATTTTTCAAGGGAACAAGTAGAGAAAAATTTAATAAAATTAATGTATATACCTACAAGTGAACAGTTAGCTGATATGCTAACAAAGCCGCTACCAGCTGCAAGATTCGTAGATCATATTTAGTAATATTTAGTATATATTTAGTCATATTTAGTCATATTTAGTCATATTTAGTAAAATTAAGTCCTGAAGTTGTATGTAAGTATGTAAATAAAAATAATTGTCGTCGATTAATTTTTGAGGGGGCGTGTTGAGTATTAGAAAGAATATTGGAATGCGTGATATTGTAAAGCAAAAGTTAATCTCCTCTCACGATGCTAAGAATGCATAGAGAAGTAAGTGTTTAGTTTTATGGTTTTGGTGTGAAGTGACGAATGCCATGATCTGGAGTACAGGGCTGACTGTTTTAAAAAGGGCGTGAGTGGGACATTTTTATGACCTAAGTCTCGGACCTTAGTCGACAGTCGTTTTGCTTCACTCATATGAGTTAGACGTACCTTTCTTCTGCAATGTGAATAGACTGTTTGTCTATAGAATTAAAACGCAGTATTTTTATCTCTTTAAAAAGAGCAATTTCCCATAATAATAAAAATAGGATGCCTGGCACAAATCCCCATATGAAATGTAACATATAAACCTGCATCTTTTGCGCATTTAACAAATGTCTTATCTCGAAGGAAGCAATATTAATTTCTTTGTTTTTCTCATTTAACCTTGACACATGCACGTCATAACCTTGAAAATTGTTTTTCGAATATTTGACGTTCGCACCATTGCGCAATCGTGACGTCATCGGGATGTTCTCGAAGCTTGTGACGTCATCAGAACATTCGAGAAGCCTGCCTCACACGGATACTCACGCGCGTACAGAGCTCATTAATACTAATTGATTCAGAACACTCCCTGTATAGCTACTTAAGTATTGCAGGTTAAGTTTACTTTCTCGACATGTGCTTATGCTGACAAACTGCTGAGCGTGAAAAATGACTTTTATGCGTATGGAGTCAAATCAACTTTTTCATGTACACTTTATGGATATTAATCTGTATAAAAGTCTAATACCTAATTTATTTATTGATATGCTTGCCAAATTTTGTATTTAATTCCAAATTTCAGAAAAAAATAATCGACATAGCTTCGATTAGCTTTTCCAGTACCCGGACTACTATAAGTTAAAATTTTTTTGGAAATGAGTATAAAAGTAAATTTTAAGATTCAGTTAATTTTTATTTAAATTTGAATACACTATAAAATGTCTTGTTAAATCAAAGAGAATTCCGATTAAATATGCCCTTATTATTTTTGCTGGTTAAAGTAATCAAAATTCTAATTGTTCTAATACGAATTTTGGGTTAATTTTACCAGGATTCTTGTTACTCTAACCAGAAAAAATAGTACGGGCATGTTTAACCAGAATTCTTGTAAATTTCACCATACATTGTTTTGAGTGTAATTTTTTTTTTATTTATGACCTCTCCTTATTTGTATTGGAACAGCAAGCTATAATTTCCTTAAAGACCTGGATAAATTTCTTCACAGGTGTTACATTTCTTAAATATTTTCGAATTCAGTGTTATATTGGTTTTTAAAACAGCTGTCAAGTCTGAGAAGCATTTTTCAAAGTCAAAGGAAATAACGGCTTGCTTGTACGGTTGTACTTAGGCCCTGTTATAAATAAGATCATTTTTTATAAATTGAAAGAAGAAGTAATTAAATCTTTAAAAAATGTCAATTTCGCTCATTTTAAAAAATCGAAATTTTAACAAAAAATATGGGTTTGCTTAGTTTTTAACATTTTTTAATGGACATTTCATATTAAAAACTGTACATAAAATTACCATTATTTTTGTATAAGTATGTCAAACCGTCAAAGCGTTCAATTCCGTATACCTTCAATATCGTATAATATGTTATAACATTGACAACTGTAAAGCCTTCTCACTTAATTAGGCTTAAATTAATTGCCTTCAAAATTAGACAATCCCTCAATCGAAAAATTTAAGATTCTGCATTTTAATTTACAAATTAAACACTAACTTAATTCTAACTTAAATCATTTGAATTTGAAAGTTTATACGTGAGACATATTCAAAACCTAAGAAATATTTTGCGACTTTGAATTTTTAATTTATCTACTCTATGAAAGCCTTTCATAAATCATACAATACACGAAATTTTTTTAATAATAATTGTCCAAATTAAATTTTTTTAAATTCAAACTGTATTAAAATCTTTCAATTCAACATTCCTCTCATTAAAAAACTTTTTGATTTCTAAGGCATTCAATTTATTTTTTAATTTTTCACGTGCTTAGAAATTGAATAATTTTGAATGAAATTATTCACGATTCCTAAACATATTAACAATTGCAGCTTTAAATGATTTAAATCTTAAAGTTGACAAGAAAAGCATTGTAGAACCAAATGTGTTTCCATTTAAATCGTTTAAAATTAAATACTTTTTATTGACAGATTATACGTTACGTATATTGGAAATTTCACAAATATCGAGACTTTGAATTTTAAATTAATGAGCTAGATTATGTTTATAGTTATTGAATTTGAACGCTTTTAATTCAAAATAATTGCACTATAATTTTAACTTGTTCGATTTAAAATTTCTCTTATCCAAAAGCTTTTATTTTTAAATGCTTTGAATTTATTACAATTTTTGAAACTGGTTAATTTGCAATGGAATTATTCGTGATTTACAATATATTTTTCTTTGGAGCTTTAAGTTATTTGAATGTTAAGATTGCAAAGAAAAGTATTATGTTATCATGAAGGAATCAATTTAAAATTATAAAATGTTAAATTCTTCGAAAACTGGAATAAATGCAATGCCTTCAACAATAACTTTTAAATACTGGAGGGATATAAAATACACGCTTTTAAAGAATAATTATTTAATTTGTAAGGCTTCTTATTTGAAATAAAATTGTAGGATAGTAAAGTATTTTCATTCAAAACAATTGTTTAAGTTAAACACTTCAGTATATTTTTACTGTATTGAATTTTTTCAAGTTTCGAACAAAAAATAGTAGAATATGACTCCTGAACACTTTCCATTTTAAAAGATCCCAATTTAACATTTTAAACTGAAAGGTTTTCAAAAATTAAATAATTCCAAACTTCAATAACTTACAACGCTACTAAAAAAAGTCAGGAATCGTCATAAATGGCCAGAAGTTCTGACGAGTTCTGAACATTCTGACCATTCCTGAAGAGTCTGACTATTTTTGAAGATATGCTAATTGACATCCTGTAAGGTAGATCATCGTCTAGGACCGCAGATAGGACAACCGGAAAGGATTACAAATTAAAAATAATTTGTTTTCAATGTTGCACATAAAGATTCAAAAGCGAAAAATTCAGAATCTACGATTTTCGCCGATTTCAGACACCTACCAATTTTTCTAAAAACATTTAAAATTATAATGAATAAAATGTATCGTGTAAAGAGAAAGAATTACGTCAAAACGGACAAAGTTTTCAGATTCACCTTCAGAGTCATTTAGTATTTAAGCATTAATAATTAAATATAATTAAAAAAGAATATGCATAAAGATAAATAACACATACATAACCTGGGACACATAAAAGGGATAAGGTTTTATAGCATTCTATTATTGGACCACTAATAAAAGGATTATCCTTCGAACCCAAGCTTTTGCGATTTATGAACATTTTCTCATGATGATGTTGACCGCAACATTCCATGTTAAAATTAACAGAATTTTAATGCACTTAAAAAAGTGCATTAAAGTTAGAATTTTCCGCATTTTGAGCTGTTCAATTTTAAGCTCATTTAAAATTGTAAAATTGAGAGGGTTTCCAATGTATTAAATTGTTCAGATATAAAAACTAGAATTTGAATTTACGAACAAAAACGACCATTGTATCAGGAAAATATAGGTAGAAATACGGATAATACTGCTCTCTAAATCTGAGTCAGTGAAATTCCACTGACTCAAATAGCTAGAAATGGGTCACTGACAATCAGTGAAAGGTTACTTATTGATTTAGTGAAATAACCATTTTTTAGGGTTGGCAGCACTATGACAGTTTAGAAGTAATAATAAAATAATATTTGAGTACATTTAATCAAAGAATCATAGTAAAAACTTAAACCCATAAATTTGATCAAATATTAAAAAAGGTGAATAATTCCGATGCTTTTAAAGGAAAAACAACCTCACATATTACTTTAATTTCAAGATTTGACTGTCATGTACAAACCCTTTAAGTAAGTACTTCCTATACGATTTAGAGTATATTTATCCCGTAGTTAATTTAGCAGACTTACAGCGCGAAAATTAAAAAATTTATTTCATTAAGCAATTCTTCTTGCTAGTAAAAGAGTAACAACAAAGTTTAAATCAAAATATAGAGATTATGCTTCACATGATTCACTCTGGTGTTATTGAACTGATTAGTGATTATGTCCGAATTCACTGATTAATCAGTAAACTGTGTAACTGCTATTTCAATCAGTGAATTTGTCACTGATTCATATTTAAAGAGTATATTTATATATTTTCTTGACAAAAAACAATTTGTTGTGTCAGGAAAATATTTCATTGTTTGTATTCATAAAAATATACATTATTTCTAAATAATATTCTTTTTTAAGTTGCACAGATATATATATTTTTTTAAAGAATTGATTATTGTTGTTAAAAATAAATTTTTGAAACTATAAGGAAATCATGTACTTGAAATATGTATTCAGATATAATTTTTTCATTTCTAGATTATTTTACGCGTCTAAATTTAATTTGGGTTTAGTATGGATACAAACCAATCTTAGGTAATCCATAAGTGTTTGCAGCCTATCTAACTGATAAACGAAGTTAGACTCCTTAAACGTATTTCATATAAGTTTTTCCATTTTTGTATTAATTTCAAATAACGTCATTCAAATTATGTGTGGGATTCTCTAAAATTAGTAATTGCATGCAAATTATGTGTTATAATTAACTTGACGTTTGCAAAGTTAAACCTTAAATTTTACTAAAATCATTTTTATAATTAAATTCAAATTTTTTGTTGAAGCAATAATATACAGTGAAACTAAGAGTAAAACATGCGAGTATACCTCTAACTGCATGTTTGGAAATAATAAAATGCATCTGTATAATATTAGATCACTGAAAGAAATTCCTTATAAGTAAATAAAGAACCAAAGAAAAATGAATATTCTGCGTCACACAGATATAATTGTATATAAGTGCAATAAGTTCCAAGTGCTAAAAATATTTTCCGTTAAAAATAAATACTCTTAAAAAACTTGAAGATAAAACATATTTTTTTACTATGTTGAAAATGTAAAAAGTGAAGACAAAAGTTGTTATTAAATATAAAATTAAAAGAGTTCAACAAATACGAGGGTGGATCAAATATAAACCGGAATTTTACAAATACTCTTCTTAGCCAATCGCAAGCACTCTCACAGTGTAGGTTCTTGTAATGCAGTGTATTAGGAGTGGGTAAAACGCTTGGTGAGCTGTTTGACTCAGTCAATTCGT